>NW_006159835.1:3698689-3715311 GCF_000334495.1 Tupaia belangeri chinensis | reverse complement strand
AAACCTAACAGCTTTTAGGGTGCTGATTACACAGTTCAAATCCTGGACCCAGTGGCTTGAGAAACACGCCAGGTCCGTGTGCATGTACATGCATGCCCACTATCCTGAGAGGAGAATGGAGAAGGGATTGTGGCATGGCCATCCCCCGGGAGGTGACTTCTTATTCTTTTTCTCTCTCTCTGGAGAGCGCACATATCCTATACAAGCTACAAAAAAGAGAGAGAGAGAAAAGAAAAAGAAAAGTCTCTGGAACTTGATCCTCGCTAGCCATGTAGCATGGGTGGAAGCAGAAGCTGCCCAAGTGGGTGGCGAGAGGACTCAGCTCAGCTCGCAGCCGCACGTGCCTCCACAAGCCCACCAACCCACAAACCAGGAGGGTGAGGCTGCTGCAGTGAGGGCCGCCATGGCCGAATCCGCACCCTCACTGCACCATCCCTGCCAACACGAGGAAGGGACTCCAGAAGGCGCAGAGACGGGTGTGTGCCTGGGTGCTGGAGCCGGGAATGTGATGCTGCTTACCCAGCTCTGGGAGCTTCGAGTGCCATCCGGATGATTCTCAGTTTCTCACGCTTCCTGGAAGACATTTGGATCCCAAGACCTCTAAGCGCCCCCACTAGCCGGTGGAGGGAAATGGCTGCACTAATCTGATAAAAGAGGAAAGCACCTGTTTTGTTTCACCTGCCATCTAAGGCTGGAGGGAAGCTACTGAACATGCAGCAAGTAAGGCGAGGACACGTGGGCCAGGCGCCACGCCTCGTGTGCCAAGGGCTCAGAAAGGGAGGCAGTACGGTGTTGGCTAAGACACTGTGTTGGTCAGAGTTTGTGAACTGCAAGAGACAACTCCACTCAAACCAGCTTAAAGTAAAAAGGAAAGGCCCTGGCTCACACAACTGGAAGTCCAGTTTCCCACCCACACCGTAAGAGAAGGCTTCAGGCATGGCTGGATCAAGCAGTGTCATTTGTAATTTGTTTCTCTCCATATACTAGGCCCCACTTTCTTCTGTGAGGTAATTCCTGCAAATGTCTTTACACGGAGACGAATGGATAACAGAGTGGATTGAGCTCCTATGTCAACCTTTGGACTGTGGACTGTCCTGATCAGAAATGTGACTTGGAGACCAAATTTAGATAGCCCTCCATCACAGGATAGTCCTGTGTCCACATTCAGGCAGCTATGCCCGAGTCCTCTGAATGTCCTCACCTCCTCCTGTCATCCAGGGGTCATGTTATGGCCAGATCACAAGGATCAAGGCCTTCAGGAGGTGACTGGACACTGGCCAGCACTGTGGACCCACTTAGAGCACAGGTTGCTGCAGCCCTGTCTCAAGTACAGATCCTCTGGCCATCCAAGGCAAGAGGTGGGAAGTGGGGCAAGATGCTCAGCTAGGAAGAGTTAGTGTCTGACCCCAATGTGGCAGATGCTGAGGGAACCAGAAACCGACCCTGCGACAAAGAAAAATCCCCGCCTGCAGGCGGATGCCCAACATTCTACTCACCGTCCTGCTTTTACCATAAGCCTGTGTCACGATATAAATATCTCTGTGAGTGGGAGCACTTTAGGTTGATATTGGGTATTTATTTATTTGTTTATTTTTCAATATTTTTATAGTGCACATGCACTCACCAGAGAGAGATGAGACAGAGAAACCGAGAAAGCAAGTTGCCAGGTCCGGGACTTGAACCACAGTTGGCCATGTGGGAGTCCAGTGCCTTTAATCACCATGCCATCTGTCGGCCCTGATGTCAGGCGTTCTTATTGTTAAGAACTGTGAAACAGGTTTGGGAACTGCTCAGAGTGGTGCACGCCTGTAGCCCCAGGTACGTGGGAGCCTGAGGCAGGAGGACAGAAAATTCAGGCCGACCTGGCAACCTACTGAGACCTCATCTAAAACATGAGGGGGAGAAAGAGAGAGACAGGAAGGGAGGAAAAGAAACAGGTTTAATAACAGGATGAACGTGTCCGTGTGCAGGAAGAAATGTGTGGAAGAGGGGCCGGCAGGCGGCATGGTGGTTAAGGTGCTGGACTCCCACACAGTCAACCTGGCCTTGAGTCTCAGACTCAGCAGCTTGAAACTCACTCCAGGTGCATATCGCATGCATGCCCAAAATCCCAAGAGAAGGGACTGTGGTGTAGCCAAATCATCTGGTGGATGATTTTATCATTTTTTTGTTTCTCTCCCTCTCTCTCTCTCTGTCTCTCCGGTGAACATGTGCACCCTATACAAAAAATCTCTGAAAACAAAACAAAACAAAACAAAACCATGTGAAAGGTGAGGAAAAGAATCTGAAAATTTTTGTCACTTCCTAGCATGCCCGCGACTAGAGCGAGACAGAGTAAGAAGCCATTGGGTACAGGCAGGGGGACGTGTGTTCTGCATCAAGTGAGAGGGCAGGAGAGAGAGACTCACCAGAGAGAGAGACAGAGAAAGAGATAATGAAGAGAGGGAAAGCGAGAAATCACCCCCTAGGGTGATGGCCATGCTATAATTCCCTCACTTCCACTTTTTTCTTGGGATTTCGGGTACACACACACACATGCCTGCTGTGTTTCCTGAGCCACCAGGTCTGGGACTTGAACCACTCAGTGGGCCATGTGGGATCCAGCATGCCCCTTTCCTTTTTATGCAGGTGTAATTTCCAGACAGTAGAGGGCCTGCAGCACATGAATGTTAAGTACACAGTCTGAAGCGTTATTACATATTTATACGCTGTGTAACCACCTGTAGATTGATGTTAAATATTTGCATCTCCTGCCTTTATGTGTGCAGGGTGTGTGTGCAGTTTGGAGTGCTTAGTGTGTGGAGCGTGAGACGGGTTCTAAGTCTTCACCTGGGAGCCATGGCTGCAGGAATCAGCCAGGAATTCTGCTGGCTCTACCAGGAGTGACTCAGGCATTTATAATTTCTGAAAAATTAGGCTTTGCCCTCAACACACTAGATTTGTGTCTACATATATCATACACACACTTGTACTCACCTGTATGTTCAACACATCTGGAATGTGCAGGGCCCAAATTGGTGGAGCATCCAAAGATAAAGATGCTACAGTCCCTGTCCTTTCAGAAGAGGGCCACTGTCACTATAGCCCAAAGACACTCTGCTAAGGTTTCAATGTGACCGTTCCAAGATTCCTGTGTCAGAACCATAATCTTGGATGCAACAGTGTGGAGACACAGTGTTCCTCCCCTTCAGAAGACCAGCATTCAAGAGACCATCTTGGGAGAGAGACTAGGGCCTAACCTGTCCACATCTTGATTTTGGACTTCCCAGCCTCCAGAACTGTGAGAAATGAATTTCTGTTCTTTTTAAATGGCCTGCTCTGTGATATGCTGTTACAGCAGCACAAAATGGACAGAGACTCTCCCCATGCACAGGTTCACCTCTAATTTATTTAGATATAATTAGCAGCCATCTTTTTATTTTATTTTTTATTTTATTTTTTATTTTTTAGAGAGATTTTTGCTATAGGGCATGTGCACTCACCAGAGAGACAGAAAGTGAGAGATGCCCCCCTGGAGGAGGGCCATGCCACAGTCTCTTCTAGTCTCCTGTTGGGATCTTGGGCATGCACACACACGTGCCTGACGTGAATTTTAAGCCCGGATCTGAGACTCGAGCCATGCTTAATTACGTGGGAGTCCAGCAACATATGGTCCCAATTGTCATATTCTTTCGTACCCACCTTGTCCTCTCAGAAAATCCCCAGGTCTATCCTCTCCCTCCTTTTCACACTCACTCTTACCTGAAGTTAGGTTGGGGTTGGAGGGTTGTTTTCACTTTGATCACCTCAGCCATGGCCTTTAGAGCTACCAGTTTTCTCGTGTCTCTAGGAAGTAGGTCCAGTGAGGCAGGGTTAGAAGGATATGGGCCGCTTAGTTGGAGAGAACACCATGAGGAAATAAGTTGCCTACTGACCTCTGGGCGAAAGGTTGTTCAAAGAAGGAAGTAGACCAACTGTCCATGGTCTGTGAAAGAGGAGCAAAAGAAATGGTCTCGGATCTGAAAAGGAAAAATGGTGTTTAGAGAACAGAAAGAAATACTTATCCAAAGAATGGTCCAGACAATGCCATGTGGTTTTGACCTGGACCTCTCAGAGGAGTGGACGGTCGAGCGACAGCCCAGAGAGTGTCGTGGTTCTCGTGCCCCCTGGTGATGGGCTGAGCTGGGCTGGGCTGTGGTCTCTAATGGTTCCATGATTCTATGATGTCACTGAAAAGAGAAGAAATGGGGAACTGGACTCAGCTCCAGCTGCTCCAACTCTTCTCTCCTCTGGATTCAGATAGTTTTTGGGGTGAGGGGAGGTGAGCGGACCGATCACACGTGTCCCAGCTCGGTCTCCCCTCTGGCCACCTCAGCCCCACCACATTTATGGAGAGAAATTAACCCGTGTGAGTCAACTCCACCAAATCAAGCAGAGTGACTTTTTAATGAAGCTGAACCGATCAAAAGAGCAACAATGAAAACAGCTTTTTATTTTTCTGTTTCTAGAAAACTTAATGAACAAGAGAACTCCATTCGAACTGAGCTGGAAAAGAATATCTGGGATTGTGAGAGTGGAGGAGACCTCTAGCTAGCCCTATGAGCTTTGAAACCACAGCATTCACTTTCTTCATCATCCTTCTAATTTGCCTCATTTGCATCCTCTTTTTATTGATGATTTTTTTATATAAATGGTATACATTCATGCTGATAAGTGGGGATCAGATTTCAAGTCACTCTAGCAAATATATCTAAGCATAATATAAAATAATTCAAAACAGAACAAGTATAATGCTGTAGCTATCCACCTTTTGCATTTCAGGGTTATAGAAATACTAATTTCCTGTTTAAAAGTGAAGTTCCCATGCCACACCTTGAAATCAGGGCCATTGTTCCTTTTCTGAATTTTTTGCTTTTTTGTTTTCAGTTTCCAAGGCAACAGAGGGGAAGAAACATCTGTCCCTTGTACAGATGCCCACAGAGGTGAGGACTGTTTAGCTGCTAATGTGGAGAGGAAAAATTCAGGAGAGCAAGAAAAGTAAGTCTGTATTCTAGAATGTGGTAGAAAGCATGTTTGGTGTGGTGACAGGGACTAAATACTAAGCTGCATGGATTGTTCAACTCCTGCTGCTGATTTTCCAGGATCCTAATGGAAATCATAAACTTGAATGCACCGATGAGGCCTGGCATTCTCGTCCAGAGGAGGAGTAAGGAAGAGGTGGCCACAGCCTTAGAAAACAGAGAGGACGGGGAGGCAGAGGAGGAGGACAAAACAAAAGAGAGGCAAGAGCCCAAGCACGCTGAAGAAACTGGGCAAGAGGTGATGCGCTCTTCTATTCTCAAGGACAGTTTAGAGTTTATCTTTGATGGAAAAGGAGGTAAATCATTCAGCCAGGTGTAACGGTAAGGGATGGTGTTACCTGGAACTTCGGTCTGTACCTGGGAGGAGTCCAGTGTCCACAGGCATTTAAACCATCCTGTTTAGCCTATCAATTCATGTTATTAAACCAGTAATGTATGCCAAGCCTAGAAGTGTGCTCCTTCTTCACTTTACACTGTGTTTCCCTTATTAATTCCTCTTCATTTTGGGGTTCTCCAAACCCCGAGACCTCGGCACTGTCAGAGACCTTGGAGATCTAGTGACCCCACCTCTCATTTTACAAATGGCAAACCGAGATGCCTTGTTTCCTTTTTTCCCTGGCTGCGCTCAGGAGCAGAGCCCAGGCCCCTGCTCTAGCTCCAGGGCCTGCCACAGCAGCACGCAAACGTTGCCAGGGCCCTCCTGGCCGCCATGCCCGGGGCTCCCTGACAAGAACAAGTCGCATCCCTCCCAGCACATGAGCAGGCCCAGCCCACCGCAGAATGGTGGCCAGGTGGCTCTTGGGACTGCTCACCTCAGAGATCACACGAGTCATCAAATATTATTGGAATATGTCAACATATGCTTTTCTAACCATAGAACTATGAAAACGTGATCATGATGAATGATCTCTGCTTCCCTCTATGATTTAGAAATACTTCTTAGGCCAGTCAGTGGCATGGTAGTTAAGGCAACTAGATTCCACATGACTCGTTGCATGGTTCAAGTCCTGGACCGGCAGCTTGAAAAACATGCTAGCGTATACGCCAGGAGAATGGAGGAGAAGGGACTGTGGCATGACCATCCACCCTGGGGGTGGTTTCTTTTTCATTCTCACTTTTTTCTTTCTCTCTGGCAAGTGTCTGCACCCTGTAACAAATTAAAACAAAAAAGGAAGGTGAGAAAATATTTTTCCATTTTTCTTTTTTTCCTGGGGGGTAGTTTTTTGCTATAGGACATGTGTGCTCGCTGGAAAGACAGAGAGACAGAGACAGAAAGTGAGAAATCACGCCCCCCAGGGGGCATGGCCACACCGCAATCCCTTCTCCTCCATTCTCCTCTTGGGATCTTGGGCACGCACACACACACGCCCAGCGTGAGTTTAAGCCACTGGGTCTGGGACTCGAACCGTGGTCGACTACATGGGAGTCCGGTGACATAGCCATTATGCCAACTGTTGGTCCCTATTTTTCCACTTCTTATTGACAATATTTAACTATATTTTTTAAAGCAGAGCTTGTTATACTCATAAATTAATCATTATACTACTTGTCCAATTCTTTTGCAGGGTGACAATTTGCAGAAAGAACATATACCTGCCACTAGAACAACTTCAGTCGTTGATAACCAGAAAAGACCTTTAAAAGGAGTGACGTTTTCTCGGGAGGTCATTGTCGTGGATCTTGGGAACCAGTATCCTGGACCTCGAAGCTATACTCGAGAGCATAAAGAGAGAAAATGAAACTCCGAAAGTCTGAGAGTGAAAGAATGTTGCCCATGACCGACACTGAAAAGAGAGGGTACAAACTCATGTGGAAACATCAAAATAATGGGGAATTAAGCAAACACAGCTAGTAGTTAACCTCTGTGTAGAAAGAAGTGAGCCACATGCAAAATTCTGTAAGTAAAAAACTCAGAGTTTGAGTATAGTTTTTAAAAAAACTTAAATTTGAGTTCAATAAATTTGTATTAAGTGTCCTTGAGACTCTGTCTACTCCAACACTGTTGCAGCGTGTAAATAAAGTTGGGTTGTGCAGATGTCTCTTAGGTAAGTCACGTTCCAGGGAGACTAGAAACAGCACGTGTCCCGGAGGCTCTACCACGGGCACGCGTGACCAAGTCACATGACGGCTGTCATTGTTCACCTCACTTCATGATCCCTATTGAACTCAGGCCTGTGGCCTTGCTTGTACCAGCAACTGCTTTTTAAAAAGATTGGTACAGGGACCAGCAGAAGGCATAACAGTTACGTTGCTGGACTCCTATGTGTCCGCCTATGGTTCGAGTCCCAGACCCAGTGACTTAAAATTCACACCAGGATGTGTGCGTGTGTGCCCAAGATCCTGAGAGGAAAATGGAGAAGGGATAACAGCGTGGCCACCCTCCCTGGGTGGCGATTTCTCGCTTTCTGTCTGTCTCTCCAGTGAGTACATGTGCCTAATAGCAAAAATTTCTCTAAAAAACGATTGACACAAAAAACAAACTACTGGGAACCAGCAGTTAGCGTAATGGCTATGTCGCTGGACTCCCACGTAGTCGACCACGGTTCGTGTCTCGGACCCAGTGGCTTAAAACTCACGCCGGGCGCGTGTGCATGCGTGCCCAAGATCCCGAGAGGAGAATGGAGGAGAAGGGATTGCGGCGTGGCCATCCCCCCTGGGGGGTGATTTCTCACTTTCTGTCTCTATGTCTCTGTCTGTCTGTCTGGCGAGCGCATGCGCCCTATAGCGAAAGAAAAACCCAAAAACCAAACCAAAACAAACAAACAAAAAAACAAAAAAAAAACCAAACTACTACAAACAAGACAGAATAGCCTGTTGTTTTAGGTGAGTCCTGAGGTTCACTCTTCTTGATTTCAGTAGTTTAAAATGTGCTGTCTGTATGCGGAATTTGACAGTACAGAGTGGTACACCATCATCCAAAACCATTGAAATAAATGCATGAAATACATAAGGGACTGTGAGAGGGGGACCAGCAGGTGGCATGGTGGTTAAGGCACTGGACACTCCCACATGGCTGACGATGGTTCGAGTCCTGGGCTTGGTGGGTTTGTTTTTTTCTTCCTCTCTCTCTCTCTGTCAAATTAAAAATAAATGAATGAATAAATAAAAATTAATAAATAATTATTTTTTAAAAAAGAGAGAGACTGTGAGAAAGAGAAATATCAGGAGATGCCGCATGATTCAGAGGCCTGGCAAGCTGTCATGTATGGAGCCTGTATGCACGGTAAATGCTGGCTGAATGACTGGGAGGATAAGTTGGAGAAGGTCTGGCTAGGGCTGAATAGGGTGTATGGACACCTTTTGGTGGAGGGTAAATTCCTGTGGGCTGGAACCATTGCACTGTTTGAAAGAAAAGGGACTTAGCCAAATGGAAAGATTATAATAAAAGCAGATTGGGGGGGGGGGCGGTAGGTGGTGTAGTGGTTAGGGACACTGGACTCCCACATGGCCGACTATGGTTCGAGTACTGGACCTGATGGTTGCTTTCTCACTTTCCCTCTCTCTCTGTCTCTCACCCTGTCCCTCTCTGGTCAAATTAAAATAAATAAAGAAAGGAAGAAAGAAAGTAAGTTAAAGAAAATAATTCTTTAAAAAAAAAACACCAAAAAGTAGATGGGAAGGCACCAGCAGGGCACGGAGGTGAGAGTATGGAGTGTGGTGAACTCAAGTGAGCTGCAGCTGCAGGCCCATGTTGAGGGTCTTAAGAGGTGACAGTGATGTGTAATGAGAAGTCAGAGCGAGGCGGCATTTGGATCCTAGGCAGGGGTGGAGGGTGGAGAATGGATTACAACAGTGCATGCTGGGAGGGGCCTGCAGAAGTAAGCAGAGACCAGGTTTCTACAGGCATTTAAAAATCACGGGGCCGGCAGGTAGCGTGGTGGTTAAGGGCGCTGGACTCCCACATGGCCGACTGCGGTTCAAGTTTCAGACCTGGTGGCTTGCTTCCTCACTTCTTCTCACTGTCCCCCTCTGGTCTAAATGAATAAATAAAATTAAATAATTAAAAAAAAATGTTGGTCTTGTACCTGATGATAATATGTGGTAAAGTATACATAACATAAAATAACTAACCATTTTAGTTATTTTTTTTCTTTTTCTTTTGAAGAAATTTGTCAGAGGCACATATACTTGCTGGAGAGAGACAGAGACAGAGAGAGGGGAAGTGAGAAAGCATCTCCCCCCAACCCCACCTCCCCTGGGAAATGGCCGCACTGTAACGCGTCTCCATTTCTCCTTTCAGGATTTCAGGTTAGCCGTGGGGGATCTAGTCGCCTCGGCCACCACCACACCGGCGGCTGGTCTGTGCTGCCCACTTCGGTGGCTAGAGATTTTTGCTGTAGGACACGTGTAATCGCTGAAGACACGGAGAGAAACAGAGAGACAGAAAGTGAGAAATGACCCCGGGGGGGTAGGGGCGGGCAGGAGATGGCCACGTTGCAATCCCTTCTCCTCCATTCTCCTCTTGGGATTTTGGGCACACGCACACATGCGCCGAGCGTGAGTCTAAGCTGCCAGGTCCGGAACTCGAACTGCGGTCGGTTATGTGGGAGTCCAGTGACATAATTGTTACGTCATCTGCTGGTCCCAAGTTTCTACATATCTTTAAGTAACACCATAATAAACGGCGTAAGGCAGTAATGGAAGGAGTCCAGAGAACTGTCCTCCAGGACTGTGTTACCGAAGAGTAGCAACTAGAAGGTAAATGGAGATACAGCTATGAGGACAATCAGACTTGAACAACGTGGATCTGGAATAGGAAGGTAACAGAGTGAGACTATGATAGATGCAGGAAGAATGAGAGGAGGATGCAAAGGCAGTGAGAGGGAGTGAAAAATCTCCTGGGGGAGGAGATGACCACACCGCAATCCTCTCTCTTTCATTCTCTCAGGATTTGGGGCACACATGCACACCCACGTGGCAGGTCTTTCAAGCCGTGAGGTCCAGGACTTGAGCCAGGGCCGTTCGTGTGGAATCCAGCTGCCTCTACCACCAGACCACTGGCTGGCCCTCCCTTTACAGTTTGTCTGTTAGGCTTTTGTGGTAGGGAGCTGTGTGCTTGTGGGAGACAGAGAGAGGGAAAGTGAGAAATCACCTCCCAGGGGGATGGGCACCCTGCAATCCTTTCTCTCCCTTTCTCCTCTCATGACTTTGGGCACACATGCACATATGCCTGGCATGATTTTCAAGCCACTGGTCTGGACCAAACTGCAGTCTGCCATGCAGGAGTTCAGTTCAGGAGTCCACGCCACCTACTGGCCTTCTATTTACATTTTTTAAAAAGAATGATTCATTATTATCATTTTTAAATTTGACCAGAGACTGGAGTGGGGGGACGGGAGTGAGAAAGCAAGCCACCAGTTCCAGGACTTGAACCCTGGTGCTGATGTGGGAGTCCAACACCTCAACTTCCATACCACCTGCTGGTCCCTGGCCTCTATTTACATTTTAATGAAATGATTTCCACTGGGATTTCTTTTTAGTGTAAATATTACAAAGTTTTTTTTTTTTTTAAATCCACTTAAAATTTTAGGGAACCAGCAGTTAGCGTAATGGCTATGTCGCTGGACTCCCACGTAGTGGGACCGGACCCGGTGGCTTAAAACTCACGCCGGGCGCGTGTGCGTGCGTGCCCAAGATCCCGAGAGGAGAATGGAGGAGAAGGGATTGCGGCGTGACCATCCCCCCTGGGGGGTGATTTCTCGCTTTCTGTCTCTATGTCTCTCTCTGTCTGTCTGGCGAGCGCACGCGCCCTACAGTGAAAATCTCTCAAAAAAAAAATCCACTTAAAATTTTAGTGATTATAACTTCTTTGTAAGTTTTCTGGTAACTCGTGTTTTGGGGCAGATTTAAATTATTATACATATCTAATCTTACCATGTAATGTCCTATCAGCAAGATTCTTTATGAAATGGAGAAAGGGTGCGCCCACAAGAAAATGCTCCCCCTTAATGGCGATTCCAGTTCTTTGATGCCTCATGTTGGTCATCCATAGTTTGGTGAAGTAAAGAGTGAAATTTAGGTGAAATTAAAACGTCACTTTGGGGTCAAAACACTAGAGACAATCTGTTTAAGTAATTGTACCTTTGGGGAGACGTTGGCCAATACGGCAGCGCCAGTCAGCACGGGCGGGGGGAATGTCCTCCCCATATGTCAGCAATGCGCTCAGACGGCGGGGGGCGGGGGGGAGCGCACGGCCAGGTAGTTGCACCTTCCACCATCCCGCCCAGCTTCTCTGCAAAGGCAACGTCCACACACGGCTCGGCAATTGCCGAAAAGCTGGCGCAAGTGTTTGCTAGAAGATGACCTCGTGAAGCAGTCATCGATGGCCACTTCGCTGAAACGGCGTCGAGCTGCGACAAAGCGGCTGCCGTCGCAGTCCTCTGCCATCCTTCGAGGATTCGAAGACCGCTGCACGAGGGAGATGCTAATATTCCTGAAATGCCGAGGAGCTGAGGTGCTGTGAAGGCGAGACCCCGCGTCCAGGACGCGGGGCGCCCACAGCGCACCTAGGATGCAGGAGCTCTCGGCCGAGCGGAGTAAGGAGCGGCGGGGGCGGGCGCGGGCTGCGGCAAGAGGGTGCGACCAGCGGCCCCAGCTCACCGCAGACGGCCTGTGCGCCCCAGGGCGGGGCCGCCCGCCGCTCCCGCTCCGCATCCGGCACGGCGCGCAGGCTCGGGGTTCCCTAGCCCTGGACATCAGCCCCGCGGCGACAGTGAGCAAGGCCAGCGCGGGCCCGGCCCCCGCGCCCTCCCGCGCCCGGGCATCCCGGAATCCGGCCGCGAGCTCCTCGGGCGCGGCTTGGCAGAGCGGAACAGAGAGAAGCTGGGCGGGCCGGCGGGGCGGGGTGGAGCCGGGGGCGGGGATTTCTGGCACTTTCTGGGCGCTGCGGACGCGCTGCTCGGGGCTCCGGATCGCAGGCCGGAAACGCGGGCCACCGAGCCGCCGCTACCGAACAACTGGCACTGGTGCGGCCGGCCGGGGCGCGCGGCTCGCGGGCTCCTTCCTGCAGGCGCCTCGGGGTGGGGGGCTCTGGGCTGGGGGCCTCGGGGCGCCCTGGGGGAGAGCGGGCCTCGGGGCCCGGAGCTGCCGGGGTGCGAGGCTTCTCGCCCTTCTTCCCCGGACGCGGGAGGAGGCTGGGTGCGGGCCAAGGGGTGTACGGCGGCTCGGCTCCTAGGCCTCAGCCTCCTGTTGAAAGTTGGCGTGGGGGCACATTCTGACACTGGCAGTTTGGACACGCCTTGTCGGCTTTGACAGCCGGTGCCCTTAGGGCGCCCCCGCCCCCGGCCATGCTTCTGGGAGTTAAGAGGGCGCTGGGGAGTGCGTGTGCGCGCGCGCGCGTGCGTGTGCGCACCGGGCGTCCTGCCGGTGTCGGCGCATCCCGGGGAGAGCAGGGGTTTGGCTCCCAACCAAGCGTTGACCTTGATGGCCTCCCGGGAGCAGGGCCTTCCTTGAGTTTGAATAAGCTTCCCATCCTTTCTGAGCCTCTCCGGGAACCCGGGTGGTGGCTGCCTCCTTCCCCCGGGGCTCCTGGAGGGATGCTCTCTGCGCTTTGCCCCCCACCTGCCTGCCGCAGAGGCAGCGGGGAGGGGAGGAGGCGCGGAGTCTGGGTCCCGGTGCGCACTGGGCACCCTCCCTGACTCCTGTCAGCGGGATTCTGTCTCCTGAAATGGACACTTTGTTTGGTAAAACTGCGCAAGAAAACGTGTGTGTGTGTGTGTGTGTGTGTGTGTGTGTGTGTGTGTGTGTGTGTGTGTGTGTGTGTGTGTGTGTGTGTGTGTGTGTGTGTGTGTGTGTGTGTGTGTGTGTGTGTGTGTGTGTGTGTGTGTGTGTGAAGCCGCTTGATTGCTATTGTCACGATTCAGGTTTTCACAGTTGTCACCACCTTTTCCAGTGGCCCAGGCTTTGCCTGCCCTCCTCCAAGGGAGAGAGTACGACACCCTCCTCTCAAATAAGCCCGCGCTCCTAAGGCACAGTAGTGCTTGCGCAGGGGACGGCACGCCGCAGGGGCGCTCACAGCTGTTTGGTAGAGAGCAGGTTGGAAGTGAAGGTCTGCGAGGTGGAGGGCGGCAGGTCTCCAGAGGTGGCTTGAGAGGACTTGGGCTGTTCTGGCCGGGCGCCGGCATCACCTTGGTACCAGGCTGGGTAGGTGGGTACCCGCTGGGGCTTCCACTCACCACCGTGCCCTTTCGGTCTCTGGCAGGACAGAGCGGGATGCCACCAGCTGGTCCAAGGGGAAGCTGCGGGAGCTCCTGGTGGGCCTGGCGGTGGAGAATGAGGCCGGCCACTGTGAGGTCAGTGAGCTGAAGCAGGTGGAAGGCGAGGCTTCCTGCAGCAGCCGTAAGGGGAAGCTGATTTTCTTCTATGAGTGGAACATCAAGCTGGGCTGGAAAGGTAACAGGCCTCAGGTCCCTTCAGCAGGGCGGGTGGCAGCAGCAGGGCAGTTGGTTCATTCATTTTTGATCTTTTTAAAAGTTTCTTACGTGAGAGAGAAAGAGACAGAGGCAGAGAGGTAGTCTCTCTACCCTGTCTCAGTGGTCAGAATCATGGGCACAGACACACACCCAGTGTTTTCAGGGAGGTCCAGGGGTGGGGCATGAACCCAGGCCCTTTTCCACGTGGGTCCAGTTGTGTTGCAGCTGCCTGGTGTCCCACTGCCACTCTGTCGGTGACTGTTCCCTGAACTGCTCTGGCCCTGGATTGGCTTTGCAGCTCCTCACTCCTGACTGCCCCACTCCCTGAGCTCCTGGATCCAAGAAGCTGGGGCTGCTTCCCCCACACTCAGAGCTGCTCA
This sequence comes from Tupaia belangeri chinensis, assembly GCF_000334495.1. Taxonomy (NCBI): domain Eukaryota; kingdom Metazoa; phylum Chordata; class Mammalia; order Scandentia; family Tupaiidae; genus Tupaia; species Tupaia belangeri. The sequence goes on along the minus strand of NW_006159835.1, from coordinate 3,701,460 downwards.
GAGCTCACGGTTCTCAGCAGGGCCCTTTCCTTCCAGGTTGCTGTGAGCCCCAGAGTGTCCTGGAGCTGCCCTGCAGCGCCGGGCTCTTCCCCCCTGGCAACCTACCTCCTAGGCCTTTGTCCTGACTCAGCCGCTGTCTCCAGCCTGGTGGAGCTGCACCCCTCTCCCTGTCTGGCTTCCACTCCCCAGAGCACGGATACTTGCTTACTGTCCTGGTTACTCACGTGTTTTATTCTCTGCCTCCTTCCCCTGGGGCTTCTGGAGGGATGCTCTCTGCTCTCTCCACTCTTCCCTCATTCATCAGGGCAGAGATTTAAAAAAAAACAGCTTTATTGAGATTTAACCGAGATACCCTGCAGTTCACGCGTTCTAAGTGTGTGCATTGGAGGTCTTCCATATACTCGCAGAGCTGTGCAGCCACCACTGCGGTCCGTTCGAGGACAGTGCGTGCTCCAGAGACACCCAGACCCGTGGGCAGCCACTCCCTTCCCCTTCCCCAGGCCCTGGCTGTCTGCCTCCTGTCTATGGACTTCGCCATTTCTGGGCGTTTCACACGAATGGGGTTCCGGTGTGTGATAGTTGGTGACTGGCTGCTTTCAGCGCAGTTTCCAGGGTCACCCTGGTGTAGCGTGTGTCAGAGCCTCATTCCTCCTGCAACTGATGACTGCTCCGTGTGGGTGCCCTACATTTGGTTTATCCGTTCATTATTTGATGGACATTTCAGTTTTTTCCACTTTTTGGATCGTTTGGTTAAATCCTCTTGTGGGTCTGGCTGGGCAGGCAGTATGTGCTCAGAACCACGGGTGTGGAGACACAGGGCGGAGGGAGAGGCCTGGTGCTGAGCACTGCTGTGTTACTGTCGGCCTTGGCCGGGAGTCAGCTCCTGCTGGGGAGCTGGTGGGAGAGGGAGCCCAGTGAGCCAGCTGTGGCCTCTGCTCATGTGGCTGTCTCCCTAGCACCAGCCAGGCCAGAGCTCAGGAAGCCGGTCAGCAATTAAAAGCAGCTCCTCCCCTGCCTCGGAACAGGGCCCTGCTGGGCCTTTGCCCTCGGCAGTCCCTCTTGTGGCTACTATGTGTCAGTCATGGCAGGTTCTACGCCCCCTGCCCCAGGACAGGGCTCTCATGGCCTTGGGTCTCCTCCATCTCTGCCCAAAGCACTAGCAGCTCCTTTGTGAAAGACCTGCCATGCTGGAGCAGCCAGCCACAGGCTGAGGCTCCCTGTCCTCTCGTGCTGTCGCCTTTAGCAGTGAGTCCTGGGGTAGCAGGTGGGCCCTTGGGGAGCAGGCAGCACTCTAGTCCTGAGAGCAATCCATACGGGGCTTCTCAGGGCCATACCCTCCCTCCCCTCTGCGTGATGGGAACTCACTGTCCTCTTCTGTCCCCACATACCTTGTGCTGCTGCTTCTCCCCTTCCATGTGGCCCTTGATCCTACCTACTTTAACCTGGCAGGTGTACGTGGGACAAGAGGAACTGGGGCCCGTGTGTGGGAGCACACGAGTGCCATCTCTTGGGAGGCTGGAGGCCACAGGAGGGCTAGGCGTGGTTCCAGTGCCCACTGGACATGCCAGGCATTGCTGCAGATGCCTGCAAGCCCAGCTAACTGTGAGCTGAGGCAGGCGGCGAGGCCCTGTCAGAAGTGCCTCCCTCTGTCTGCCCTCTCCCTGAAGGGTCTCAGGACGGCTGGTCCCTGGGGTCACCAGCACTTTTATGGCCAAGCCTTCTTGGCCATTTCTTGCCTGCTGAGCTCTGCTAGGAGCCATGGAGCAAGGTCACAGGAGGGCGTGTGGGCTTTCTGGTCAGGCAGACCAGGCAATTGGGCATCAAACCAATTGCTACTATTCAATTAAAGAACTCCCATTTTGCTTATTTTAGGCACAATGAAAGAATCTGGTGCGAAGCACAAGGGGTTGATTGAAATACCCAACCTTTCTGAAGAAAATGAAGTAGATGACACCGAGGTACCAGATGAGTTTCCTTCTGTATTTTTGGGTAAACTGAGCTCCTGATATAGACGGGCATTTGGAAACTCGCATATGAGACGTGACTCCCGTGTGCAGTTCTGGGGACTGCGCAGGGCTGTTAGCGAAGATGGCTTTGGTTTGGGGTGGAGGGCTGGGGACAGAGAAAGCCCCAGGGAACGCCCTACACCCCCCACCCCGCGCCGCATGTGGGGCTGGGCACGTGCTGTGGCCTCCTGGCCTTGAACCGGGCATTGTTCTCTGGGCATTAGTTCCGTGGCTGTGTGCTCCGCGCTGCGTGAAGCTCGGGCTGCTGGCTCGTAACCACATGACTGAGGGCCTTCTCTTCCCGACGCTCTAATGCCCAGCCCCTAGCTGGGCTCCCCCTCAGCCATGCCTTAGCGTTTGTTCTTGTAAACTGAGACTGCCCCTGACGTGCTGATGGTGGGACTGGATTTTATGAGGGTGGGGAAAATGGTTCATTGCTGAGACCATACTTGGAGGTTTCTCTTTTTACTTCCCACCATCCTGTTTTTGACTTTCAATGCAGGATTCAGTAAATCGCGTTAGATACGTGACACTTTTATAAAATGGGTTCTGTGTTAGATGATTTTGCCTGACTGTGGGCATGCAAGTCACCTGAGTGTATTTAATGGGCGCGTCTATGGCAGGCCGGGCTCAGCTGCAGCATTCGGCAGGTCGGGGATGTCCAGTGTGCTTTGACTGTTATCAGCCTGCAGTGGCTTTCTTGGGATGCAGCCCCGTGGGAGCCGAGGAGCATCTGCAGTTAGGGTGTGTTGTTGGGACAGTCTA
>NW_006159835.1:3683782-3698676 GCF_000334495.1 Tupaia belangeri chinensis | reverse complement strand
GGCTTGCAGTTAGTGCGCTCCTCACGCTGCCTGCTTGGTCCTGGGGTGAGACTTTGTACAGCAGCTGTTTTCCAGACCAAGATGGTCTGACCAAGAGTCTTTCTGCTTTGTGAATGCATTTAACGTGGATGCTTTCTGAGAGAAAAGCCAGTCACACTGAGCTGCATGTTCGCACTTCACCTTTGTTGAAGGTTGTGACTGCTGGGGGGGGGGGCTGTCACACATACCTTCAGGCGTGTGGTTGCTAGTCTCAGGCCAACGTGTGCTTGGCTATAGGGAGACCCATCAGCGAGCAGCTTTGCAGGAGCGTCTCACACAGGCCTTTCAGGTTTAATCCCTCAGCAGTGCTGCAGAACAAACTCCTAGATTCCAGCTGGGGTCTGAGATCTGGCCCAGCTCAGCGGAGTCATGGAGACCCTAGATGAATTCCAGCCAATTACCTCCTGTCCTGAGACCCGCCCCTGACTCTTCCTCTGCCTTTTCCAGTTCTCCCTGCCTAAAAAGCATAGCCCACAGTCAGGATATATGGAAACTTGATTTTCCTGACAGTGGCTGCGGGATTCTAGACCAGTGCTGTTCAGTATAAATATAATGCAAAGCACATATGCATTATAAATGTTAAAATTTTTCTAGTACCCATATTAAGCAAGTTAAAAAGAAACGGGAAATTAATTTTAATAACACATTTTATTTAACCCAGCATAGAGAAAATACTATTTTAACATGCAATTAATATAAAAATTACGAAGGAGGCATTTTTACATTCTTTGCACTGTCTTCAGAGCCTGGTGTGTATTTTTTAACACTCACAGCACATCTCAGTTCCGCTTAGTGGCCACCTGGGGCCAGTGGCCCCCACACTGGAGAGCACCTTTCTAGACCTCCATCACAGCCACGGACCTTACCAGCAATATAATTCGCATAGGTGCATGCACACAAACACACGCACAATTTTGTATGCAAATCAACAGGTTCACATTCTTTGGAGTTCTTGACAATCTGGGCATCAACTCCCTAGTGGACCCTTACTCTGGGGCCGGCAGGTGATGTGGTCGAAGTGGTTAAGATCCCACTTGGCTGACTTTGTGGTTCAAGTTTTGGATCTTGCAGCTTGAAAGATTACACCAGGTGTGCATGCATGCCTGGAATCCTGAGAGGAGACTGGAGAAGGGATTGTGGCTTGGCCATCCCCACTGGGGGGTGATTTCTCACTTCCCCTCTCTGCTCTCCCTGCAGCAAAAACTAAAAACAAAGAAAAATACCCCTGTACTCCTCTCTAGCGTTATGAAGAAAGCTGTCACATCTCTTCACATCCATTTCTTCCCCTCTCTGACCACCTCATCCATGTGGCAGTGTTGGAAGAACATACCAAACCAGGTTTTCTTAGGCTTGTATTTTTCTGATTTGTAGGTGAACGTGAGTAAAAAGAAAGGAGAAGGGGATTTACTGAAGGATCTTATGAAAACCGCAGGCACCGCCAAGGTCAGGGAAGCTCTTGGAGATTACCTGAAGGCACTTAAGACGGGTAAAGAAGGCATCCGTTGTGAACCAGAGGGTCCCTTTTCTATTGACCCAAGTTATGCTTTGCACAGTGGCCTGGATTCCCAGGTTGGGCTGAGGTCTCCATACTGCAGAGTAAGTTACAGTGTGGTGGTTGAGGGCTGGTCACAGGGTAAGACCATAATTAGTGATCACCAGTATTGTACACAAGCTTGAACTTTTTGAATTGTTGACAGCAGTTCTCTGGAATAAAAACGATCTAGTCAGGTGTTTATTACTTGCTTAATGTCTGTCTTTCATGCTAGACTGTAAGCTCCCTGAGAATATAGAAGGTATCTATCTTGTTCATTGCTGTATCTCCAGCATCTAGCACAATGCCTGGCATATAGTAGGTGCTTAATACATTTTTACAAGTGAGTGAATGAATGAAAGTGACAGCAGGTGGCAGAGGTGCAGTTGAAATATACCTAGGTAATCCCTGTGCTGCATGGAAATGAGGTGGTTGTCTTCTTCCCTAAATTAAAGAAGTTACCAGTCAGGCAAGATGAGAGCAGAGACTGGGTCTCTGCACCTCATCCTACACCTCATCTTGGACCTTGCCACCTGGGTACCTAGGAGTTGGGCACAGGTGGGTTTGGGGTTGCCACTCTGCACCAGACCATACAGTGGCTGGCTCTTAGGCTGGGAGGACCAGCTGTGAGGGGTGTGAAGCCTGAGAAAGGGACTGGTGTTAAAAGCCACACAACTAGTACCAACTTGTATAAAACATAGATATTTGGCAAAGAAATTTTGAAAATGTTGCTGTTTTATCAAGAACTTGATAAAAGTTAAGACATGTGAAAGTAAAAGAATAGGGGCCAGCAGGTGGCATGGTAGTTAAGGTGCTCCACTCCCAAATGGTCAACCACAGTTTTGAGTCCTGGACCTGGAGGCTTGAAAAAATCACACTGGGCACCTGTGTGTGCCCCAAAATCTAGAGGGTGTTTTCTCACTTTCCCTCTCATTATCTCATTCTGGCTAGCTATGTACAAAACCTATTGCAAAACCTACAACAACAACAAAAAACGCATTTGTTGTGAAACTCATTGTTATCACCAGTTTTATGTGTAAATACATCGTCTTAAAAGTCTTAAAGGAATTCTTTGGACAATTACAGTTCTTTCAGGTTCTTATATATTTTGGGTTCTCTACCTTGTCTTTGTATTTAAAAAAAGGTCTTTATTAAAAGCATTTCCTACAATTTTTTGTAGAATTTACAACTGGAATGATTTTACCAACGAAAGCCACTGCAACCCAGGAGTTCACTGTTAAGAGGAAACTGAGTGAGAATACCTTGCAGGTATGACCTTTGGTGGCCAAAGTGTGGGGAGAAGGAAAAGGAAGTGCTGAGTTTGAGTCCAAGCACAGATGGGCTCTCTGAAGAACTGTGAAGCATAGCAGAGGGGGGAGTTAATCCACCCTTGCTTCCCCTGTCATTTTGGGGGCCAGCAGGTGACATGGTGTAGTGGTTAAAGGCACTGGACCCTCCCCGCCCCCATGGCTGACCATAATTTAAGATATGCCAGGTACATGTGTGCATTCCCAAAATCCAAGGAGAAGGGATTGTGGTGTAGCCATCCCCCCTCGGTGATTTCTCACCTTCTCTCTCACTGTCGCTGTCTCCAGCAAGTGCACACACCCTATGACAAAATCCTTAAAAAATAACTGCCATTTTGTTGTGGAAGTGATAAAATGATTTTTCTTGCACTTGCCAGAGACAGGAAGTACATGCAGCAATCCCTCAGGATCTGGGGCATGCATGTACACATGCCCGTGTTTTTCCAAGCTGCCAGGGCTGGGATTCAAACTGCAACTGATCATGTGTGATCTGGCTTCCTTACCCACTAGGCCATGCGCTTGGCCTGAGACTTTTATTCTTGATGGAAAGTAACATACAAATGGGCCTTTTTGTGTGGAAAGTAACAAATCCAATTCAAGACTCTTTTTTGGAGAGGTTTTGGCTATAGGGCTTGTGTGCTCACTGGAAAGACAGACAGAAAGCGAGAAATCACCCCCCCCCCAGGGGGAGTGGCGATGCCGCAATCCTTTCTCCTCCATTCTCCTCTCGGGATCTTGGGCACGCACACACACGCGTCCATTGTGAGTTTAAGCCACCAGATCCTGGACTTGAACCATGGTTGACTACATGGGAGTCCAGCAACATAGCCATTACGCCAACTGGTGGTCCCCTAAAAAGTCTTTTTATGCTGGTTGCATGTGTGTGTCAAGAAAGGACAGTGGGGAATTTAGGACATTTTGGTGTTTGGGGAAACTGACTTAAGTCAGAGCACCTTTGTCTTGGTATGCTAATTATCCTCTGGATCCTCTTCTTGAGGTTCAGACCTCTCCAGTGGCGCTGGGTGTAAGGATTCCCACGGTGGCTCTGCACTTGACGGAACTGTTTGATACAACGGTAGAGCAGCTGTACAGCATCTTCACAGTGAAAGAGGTAAGTAGCTCCCTAAGCTCACATCGTAAGTGCTGACTGACAGGAGAAAATGGGAGCAGGAGCTGGGTGTTGTTTCCCTGGTGGCTGTTTTTCTGAGTCACAGGATCTAGGATGGTGGTGATGGAAACATACGAAGATGGCTTCTGAATAATTTGGGGGAAAGATGGGTATATGGGGAGACTTTATCTGTATTTAGGGAATACTTTGATTTTTCTCTCCCTGGAAGGAGAAGGTTTGTGTCTTTTATTTTCTGTAAGTAAAAGCTTGTGTGGGGATCAGCAGATGGCGTAATGGCTACATGGCTGAACTCCCATGTGGTTGACTGAAGTTCAAGTCTTGGACCTGATGACCCAAATCTCATGCCAGGCACATGTGTATGTGTGCCCAAGATCCTGAGAGAATGGAGAAGGGATTGCAGTGTGGCTGTCCCTTGAGGGTGATTTCTCACTTTCTGTCTCTATCTGACAAGCACACATGCCCTATAGCAAAAAAACTCCCCCAAAATAAATAAATCTCTCCAAAAATAAATAAATAAATAAATAATGTGTCCAGGATTAAAAACTAGACCCAACCCATAGTAACTGTTCCGTTATGGACTTTACACTTAGGGTATAAAGATGGTAGTGTGTGCCAGGATAACACGCCCACTGTGTTTTGCTTGCTTAGTTGGTGCAGAGATTTTCAAAATCCCCTGCTGTGTTAGAAGCTGAAAAGGGGGGGAAGTTCCAGATGTTTGATGGGAACATTACCGGCGAATACATAGAATTGGTAAGTAACTGCAGAGGTAAAAGAATAAGCTGGGACTTGCTCTTACTTTGGTTAACAGCGCTCTTCCTAACCATGCTGTATTTCAGTTGCTTTAGGGTTCTGGCTGAGCTCACAGAATCTCGATAACTTTCATCAAGCTGGTTGTAGAGCAAATTAAAAATGTTACACATATTATGCATGGAAAAGTATACTAAGTAATGATAACGCTGACGCCTTGATTTCACAGTAATTGCTCATGCTTCTAACATCAAGCCTTATTCTCCCCCCAGCCCCCCAGAGTAGACGTGCCAGGTTTGCATCCATAAAGTTCTGCCTGTATCCCAAGGGTCTGTCTGCATTGCCAGGTCAACTCCTCACCCTAATGTCTGTGCTGTACTGTGCAGTTCTCCTTCACATTACTGCTCTGAGACATTCTGGCAGCAAAGACAGTTACCAGTGATGTCAGCATGGAATCTGGAAGACCGGACTGTATGTCAGTCACTGCTTCTTCTAGTCCTTATGGGTTTTAAGGAAAGGATTTGTTTTTCTGTGTTGTGGGTTTGTAAAAGGTGTTTTCAGTGCAATCTCTTTGTTTTCAGTTAACAAATAAAAAGATCGTCATGAAATGGAGATACAGGAACTGGCCAGAAGGTATGTCCTAAGTGCCCCCAGTGTATAAAGGTCCAATAACACTAAAGCTTTTCATTATGAAAAGCAAGAAGTATTATATGAGTTTTTCTTTCACAGTGCAGTAATGTTTCCTTTTTTCCCTTTCAGAACACTATGCAACAGTTGCACTGAATTTTGTGCCTACGCTAGGGCAAACGGAATTACAGTTGGGTATATGGGGAGACTTTATCTGTATTTAGGGAATACTTTGATTTTTCTCTCCCTGGAAGGAGAAGGTTTGTGTCTTTTATTTTCTGTAAGTAAAAGCTTGTGTGGGGATCAGCAGATGGCGTAATGGCTACATGGCTGAACTCCCATGTGGTTGACTGAAGTTCAAGTCTTGGACCTGATGACCCAAATCTCATGCCAGGCACATGTGTATGTGTGCCCAAGATCCTGAGAGAATGGAGAAGGGATTGCAGTGTGGCTGTCCCTTGAGGGTGATTTCTCACTTTCTGTCTCTATCTGACAAGCACACATGCCCTATAGCAAAAAAACTCCCCCAAAATAAATAAATCTCTCCAAAAATAAATAAATAAATAAATAATGTGTCCAGGATTAAAAACTAGACCCAACCCATAGTAACTGTTCCGTTATGGACTTTACACTTAGGGTATAAAGATGGTAGTGTGTGCCAGGATAACACGCCCACTGTGTTTTGCTTGCTTAGTTGGTGCAGAGATTTTCAAAATCCCCTGCTGTGTTAGAAGCTGAAAAGGGGGGGAAGTTCCAGATGTTTGATGGGAACATTACCGGCGAATACATAGAATTGGTAAGTAACTGCAGAGGTAAAAGAATAAGCTGGGACTTGCTCTTACTTTGGTTAACAGCGCTCTTCCTAACCATGCTGTATTTCAGTTGCTTTAGGGTTCTGGCTGAGCTCACAGAATCTCGATAACTTTCATCAAGCTGGTTGTAGAGCAAATTAAAAATGTTACACATATTATGCATGGAAAAGTATACTAAGTAATGATAACGCTGACGCCTTGATTTCACAGTAATTGCTCATGCTTCTAACATCAAGCCTTATTCTCCCCCCAGCCCCCCAGAGTAGACGTGCCAGGTTTGCATCCATAAAGTTCTGCCTGTATCCCAAGGGTCTGTCTGCATTGCCAGGTCAACTCCTCACCCTAATGTCTGTGCTGTACTGTGCAGTTCTCCTTCACATTACTGCTCTGAGACATTCTGGCAGCAAAGACAGTTACCAGTGATGTCAGCATGGAATCTGGAAGACCGGACTGTATGTCAGTCACTGCTTCTTCTAGTCCTTATGGGTTTTAAGGAAAGGATTTGTTTTTCTGTGTTGTGGGTTTGTAAAAGGTGTTTTCAGTGCAATCTCTTTGTTTTCAGTTAACAAATAAAAAGATCGTCATGAAATGGAGATACAGGAACTGGCCAGAAGGTATGTCCTAAGTGCCCCCAGTGTATAAAGGTCCAATAACACTAAAGCTTTTCATTATGAAAAGCAAGAAGTATTATATGAGTTTTTCTTTCACAGTGCAGTAATGTTTCCTTTTTTCCCTTTCAGAACACTATGCAACAGTTGCACTGAATTTTGTGCCTACGCTAGGGCAAACGGAATTACAGTTGGACTGTAAAGGAGTTCCAGTATGTAAAGAAGAGAACATGAAATTCTGCTGGCAGAAGCAGCATTTTGAAGAAATAAAAGGTTTACTCCACCTGACCACCCCAAATAGTTAAACTAGTCACCTTTTATAAGGACGTTACTGTTTTGTAAGCAGAAAGTGTCATGTTTACCTCTTCACTAGCCTTTCTTTTAAAAAAAAGAAAACAAAACTTAGTTTCCAATGGGTGAAATCCATGAACTTATACAGAATTTAAACACAGACCCTGCTGTACCTAGACTCTGCACGGAGGTGGAGAAGCAAGCAGCTCGCGCACAGGTCCTGACCTCACCTTGGGTAGCTGCTCCTCAGGAAATACCTCGAGTCCCTCAGCAGATAGCTGAAGCTTCCCAAGCTCAAGTTTGTCCTAGTGAGCTTTGAGCTGTGCTTTTAGTTCAAGAAGAGAAAAAAATGACATGTTGATATTATTCCTTTATTTCAATTTTTAAGTTCTTAAAGTGTGTAGCTCTTAGTGAAACAGGCATGCTGCCTTCAGAGCAGGACGGAGTGAGACAGGGTCGGCTACATCGTGCCCGTGCTCTGCCCTCCCTGGCTGGCCTTGCAGCACTTCCACACTCTGGGTGGGCAGGACGAAAGCTGATGTAGAGGAGTTAACTCTCGACTGCCACCAACACTTCTAGTGAAATGGAACATAACAGATAAGACTGTAAGTGCTTCTCCCATTACTTGCGTCTGAGAAGACCGAAGCAACGTATGTAAACAAATGAAAAGTCATCACAATCAGTTTAATTAAGTGCACAGAATAGCAATCAGTCATGTCAATAAAAATAAAACAATTATTTTTACATCAAGTGTGCTTTATTTCCTCCACAGGTATTCTGTTAAATAAAGCACCATTTATATACTGCCAGGCCACAGCTAGAGGATTCTTTATAGAATCAAATTTCTTGTGGTTGTTCCGTATACAAGTAAACTTAATTTTGATAATAAGAACCACAGCGATTGGAGGCAATCTGCCTCTATTATAAGGTACAAAACTGGCACAGAGGACACCATATTATACACAGTAAAAATGCTGTAAGTTTAAATTACATGGTACAGGGCCAGGGCCCCCTGTTCCTCCCAGACAGCCATGTCAAATGAAAGCCACTACAGCGAACTCTTAATTACATGAAACACATCCATTATCTGATTGCCCTTAAAAAGTAGACTGAGGATGCAAGGTTTTTCATCTGGAATTCTGCCTGACCAAGAATTAAGCCTATTAAATCTATCTTGCCATTCAAGCAGAGAGCACTGGACAAACTGAAGCACAAAAACAAATAAGCAAAACTTATACAAACAGTTTTGGAGGTGGGGGTGGGGGAGGGACTTAAAAGCAGACATGCTACATCTAATGTCAAGAAGCAGCTTGGTTTCCTTTGCCAGATATCCTTGTGACCACGTGGATTGTAGATTCAATGGTCCTACACAGGGTGTCTAAAATGTCATGTTGCTGCATGTGACTAAAGAGTCCTCTGGAATGGCCACAGCTGAGTGATAAAGCAGCCTCAGGGTCCTGGGAGGGCAAAGCTTGACCATCACAGCTTCTCAAGTCAGCTAAGTCAGACAGAACTGCAGAGATAGAAGTAGAAGGGAACTCAGACTCTTCCTCAGCTAGGGTAGAATCCTTGGGACAGTGGAGGTCTTTCAATTCTTTACAATCTTCAAACCTACCGTTGCTGGACTGTTCCTCTGCATGCTGTGACCTGATACTTGACATGTCTTCTGAAAACGAAGATGGAACTTCCATTCGGTATTCTTTCACAGAACTATTTTCAGGGGAAGGAAGATCTTGCTCAGTTCCTGGATCGATAATGGAGGAGTCTCTTGTCTCATTGTCTGAAGTGCTGGTTGGGGTCAGTACCTCCCTGGTTTCCGTTTTCATGTCATTGATGCAGCTCTCGCCAGTATGCTCCTCATCACTGCTGACACGCCTTCTTTTAACAGGAGTCGCCCCTTCATCATCTGGGAAAATAAACATCAAACTCTGAGACTTCTCTAAAAGGAGTCATTAAGATTACATTTAGGGGGAACCAACAGTTAGCGTAATGGCTATGTCACTGGACTCCCACGTAGTTGACTGCGGTTCGTGTCCTAGACCCGGTGGCTTAAAACTCACGCCGAGCGCATGTGTGTACGTGCCCAAGATCCCGAGAGGAGAATGGTGTGACCATCCCCCCGGGGGGTGATTTCTCACTTTCTGTCTCTATGTCTCTCTCTGTCTGTCTGGTGAGTGCACGTGCCCTATAGCGAAAACTTCTCGAAAAATAAAAAAAAAAAGATTACATTTAGGGATGGCTGTAGGAGCTGCTTTGTTTTTTAGCATTTATATTTAGGAGATCCAACTGGACAGACAGGTGTACCCGGTGGCCCCATTGTGCAGCAGTTAAACAGGTCCCACATGGCTGCCTGCAGTTTTAATCCCAGGTCTGGCAGTTTGAAAACATGCTGGGTGCATGCACATGCCCCAAATCCCAACAGGATGGAAAAATGGAGGAACGACTGAGGCATGACCATGCCCCACTGGGGGGTGTTTTCTGTCTCTGGTGAGTGTGTGCACCCTCTGGCAATAATAAATAAAGTCAAGTGTATCAAGTGTGTTCTTCTCCCCAGCCCCCCACAGTCCATAAAGCTAACCTTTAGTTTTTCTTTCTTTGGCTTCTTGCTCTTGGAGTGAGTTTCTCTGTTGCAGACAAGTCCTGCATTTGCTTAAAAGTTCTTGTAGAGTTGGAATCAGAGCTGGGTTTAACTGTTTGGGAGTGTGTACCGACAGGAGCAAAGCAAGTGCCCTCAGATCCTATGAAAACCCAGACAGTAACATTTCACATTCTACCCACATTCTGACACGTGTTTACAGTTACATGCAGATGTTTACTTTTCTAGGACTCCAGCTTGCGTTCTCTGGCAATTTTAGAAGAATGCTAACACCAGAAAGACAGCATTAGGATACTACTGTTATTTTTTCAGTTCTAAGTCAATAAAAACCATTTTATGTCTTCAACAAATAAATCAGACCAAAGAATCAAATAGTGTTTTCTGAAAATAGAAAAGGAACAACAAAAGAAGATCAATAATAGAACTTAGGCAGATTTACATAGGAATTTTAAAAACAAACATTGATCTATGAGCAAATTCAGTCTTAGTAAAAATCAGTTTCTCAAAATCATGGTCTATGTCCCCAGCAGGAAGGTCTGTCTTAGCCTTGTCATGAATGCTGGCATGTATACACCTTGTCACGGGGTGGGCTGCTGCTGGGTGAGGTTCTAGCACCTTTCCTGGATGTCCCGTTATTCTTTGACAGGGCTGTGATGGGATTTACACAAGGCAACTAAATTCCCAAGTTTCCACTGTCTTTATAATCAGATCTTTAACCTGATTGTTTCAGTCACTTAGGAGCCATAAGCAATAACAGAAACACCTCAAGTAATGCTTCCAAGAACAACGTAGAGAGAATATTCCTTAGAGCCATTAGCATTCAGTGGCAGCAGCTCACATCTTCTAAGGAGACAGGTGTGTGCTGCATACATACAAGACATATGCATTTGAAAAAATCTTTTTCATCATATATGACAGATTTAGACAGGAAGTTATGATAGTATAATGATACAAAAGCCTAAAGTAGAGTAAGGGAAATTTCTGCCTACTCTTTTGTATAGTTCTTACCCCATTTAAAGAAGCACTTGCTTTGGATATTTCAACTCGATTGGTGAAATCAGACTGTAGGTTCTGATACTGATTTATCAAGTTTGTAATAAGGGTGCTGATCAGATTGGCACAATTTGCTTCAGAAAACACTTGACTTTGAACCTGAAAAAGATGATTAAAAAAAAAATCTCCAAAAGACCGACACAATGACAATGTAAGCAAGAACTAAGAAGTGACACATGAGGTTTCCAAACTACTACATACCTTTAGAAGGAAATGTGTCATGAACGTGTAGACTATGTTGTTGTTTAGAAAAGTTCTTTCGTCCATTAGGATACACTTAATATATTCTGCAAAAACGGGATCTTCACACAAAAGCTTGATGCAATTTTTTGACATGGCAGACTAAAGTGGGGAGAAGAAGCACTGATGATTGAGCACTGCAATGACGGGGGTCCTAAATACACTGCATGCCATGACAGCTGCGGTCATCGCGAGTCCTATTTGCAAAGCCGCTTCTAACTCAGTCTGTCAACCGTTTTGTCACAGCACTATCCTCTCAATACATCATGTTACCCATTTGGATGACATGGGTGAGTGCTGGGGGAAGATACTGATGGCAAGACCAACAACAGGTTTAAGAAGAAAAACAGCTTTTTTACCCAGCACAGAGAACAGCAACAGTGACTAGAAAATATAGCAAATAGAGTAGGATGAGAATAGTTTCAGGGGATGAATTAATGGATAATTACTATACCACGTGTAGAAAAAAGACAAATTTTAAGAATTAAAATCAATTTATTCTCTGAAACAGGTAAAACTTTCCTGTATAATCCCAGTAGCAGTAATTTATACCCTTTCTCTGCATAAATGCTGCAAAGGTGAATAGCAAAGCTCTTATTTATCAGAATTAGCAGGAACTAATATATGGAAATTTTACTAAAATTTAGTTTCTTGTTTTAAAATGGTCATGGTTCTTTTTTTTTCTTTTTTTTTTTTAGGTCTTTGGTATAGGGCACCTGCGCTTGCCAGAAAGACAAAGAGAGACAGAAAGCGAGAAATCACTCCCCAGGGGGATGGCCACACCGCAATCCCTCCTCCTCCATGCTCTTCTCAGTGTCTTGGGCACACACGCACATGCGACCGGCCTTATTTGAAGCCTCCAGGTCTGGGACTTGAACCATAGTCGACTATATGGGAGTTCAGCAACATAGCCATTACGCTAACTGCTGGTCCCAAATGGTCACGGTTCTTAAACACAAGTAGTATGTCTTTAAGGAGATGTGTCCCTAGATTATTTATGTGTGTTTCAACCACAGTTCATTTTTCCATATGGAAATTAAAAGGACTTTCTGAAAAACAGGACAAATTTTAGCTAATATGTTCACGTGTATACTTGCATGGTTTATTAGGGAAGTAACTGCACTAAGTAAACTGCTCAAGGTCATCCAAGCAAGAGGAGACACACAAGGTCAGGCCCCAGGTCTTCAGACCCTCAGTACTGGCAAACTCCGCCTACGTCTACCAGATCTGGCCGCTGCCTAGGTTTCTTGCTGCTTCTATAGGGTTAAAACCTTCGGATGTCTCCCATGATTTGGCTTTACTTTAAAGTGAATTTTGGGGGATACTGGATTCCATGAAAAGCAGTCAAGCAAGGGGAGTAGTAGCAGAAGCAGGTGAAGCAACCAGGCTGGCAGTGCAGAAACCACACAAGCAACTAACCAAACACAGGAGAATGGGCAGAGTAATAGCAGCAATACAGAGGAAAAAAGCTAAGATCTGCTCCAATTTATTGAGTAGACCACTCAGCCTAAAAATCAGGAAGTCATTTTCTGAATGCCTACTAGTCCTAAGTCACGTGAGGTGAGATCCATGTCCACTACCCTTCCAAAGACTCCTACTCGAGAAAGCATGGTAGCATTTCTTCAGGGAAAAGAGAAAAGGTCTCAGGAATAGCTCTGCATAGCTCTGTTTGGAAAAGGAAGTAGAAAAACATGACCATTATAGTGCAGTGTGACAAACACCTAGTAGTAGGCCATACAGAGCACTCCTGCCTGGGAGCTGGACCAGATTCAACAAAGGACTTCAGAAAAACTGTATGTGGATAAAGGTTTGTGCCTGAGGAAAGAATAAAGTCAACTCTTCTCTGGGGTAGAGCAGATGCAACCAGGTAGAAACCAATAGCTTTTCCAGGTTTAAAGTGGGACCCTCATACCTGATCCAAGGAATGAGCCAACCTATTGATCTGGTTTCTCCTCCTCTGTTCCCAGTTCTCTTTTATGCTCTCCCCACTCCCTTTTTTGGTCATAGGAAGTGTGTGATTGTTAAAAAGAGACATGGAGAGACAGTGAGAGGGAAAGTGAGAGAGCATACCCCATGGGGCATGGCCACACTGCAATCCCCTCTCCTCCATTCTCCTCCTGAGTTTCTGGGCACACACACATGCCTGACATGATTTTCAAGTCACTGGGTCTGGGACACAAACTGTGGTCGCCCATGTGGGAGTCCAGTGTTTTAACCAGTGATCTCTTTCAACAAACATTATTAAGGAGTTCTTAGACACTGAACACAGGAAGTGTAGGCTTTCCTGTTCTCAATGAGCATGTTGATGGAAAAACAAGTACATCAGGTCCTTGAAAAGCTATGGATCAGGCAGACATAAGGACAGGCTGTGACAGAGAGGAGAGGGGAGGGGAGGGAGAGGAATTTTTTGTGGCATGTGCCTTCCCTCACTATCTCCCTATTTTGGAATTTTCCTATGACTGTTGATACTGACCTATAAATGAGAAATTCAATTGCAAGCAGTGTGTATAAAATACCTTCTATGATATAAAAACACTACTTAAAAAAAAAAAACCTTAAAGGGAAATGAGATATCCAATGTTTACTAGTATTTTTATTAATTATATTTTACCTATTTGGATTAAAAACAATTCCCAATTTCCAGCCAGTTTACATTGTCAACCCACTCTTCCTAAAATGACTGACCATTTGATCTAATGAGGTTAAAGACCAAATAATCTAAAACTCATTTTCTTTACCTGAGTCTGGCATAGCTCAGTCCAAAGTTTGGGGAACAGTGCAAGATGAAGAGGCAAACCTTCATAGGCAACTAGGACACCTAATTTCAAAAAGAAATCAGAACAGGTTATAATTAAAGTTATACTATTGAGAGCTAAACTCTGCAGGTACAATAGTATGGATCTTTCTGGTTATAACTACGCATATTTCCCCCATCTAAAAGAAATATATAGAGTACTTAAAAGGGGAATGAATTCATTCCAATGTCTGAACCAGAGAAATAATACAGAATGAAATATTGAGTTGTCAAAAAAGTCATGAAGTATTTGTCTCTATTTTTTAAGCAAAAAAAGCAACATGGCTGTTTCAACGACAAAGTACTTTGAATTTATTTATATTATGAACCTAATTCTCAGAAGTGAGAATGCAACTTAAACCAACTCTTTCCTGAGTATTACAACTTTATCTGAGAAATAAACAGAAGCTACTGCAAGTGGCTCCAAAGCCTTCTTGGAGTGAGGTACCACTCTACATGTCAGGTAACTTTCATGAATAGCTAGCTTTTAGGGGAGGAGAGAGGTCAAAAAGATGTGGAAATTAGAAGACATATCATTCCATCCTCTTTCACCTTGCTTCTCCAAAGACAGGGAGAATTACTTTTGTGGCACATTTAAGTAAAAACTGCCCTGAGACTACCAGTTTCTAGCCTTGTCCCCAGGATCTTTCGAGTGGACCCCATCTGGCACTATGTCAGAATTCTATTTGGAACCTCTATGATTTTAACCTCACTCTTGACTATTCCAGATGCCCAATATGTTTCTAAGAGACTCATTCCTCTATCCTCTGCCATCCTACCTCTCAAAGTCACACGAGAGCATACCCCATGGGGCATGGCCACACTGCAATCCCCTCTCCTCCATTCTCCTCCTGAGTTTCTGGGCACACACACATGCCTGACATGATTTTCAAGTCACTGGGTCTGGGACACAAACTGTGGTCGCCCATGTGGGAGTCCAGTGTTTTAACCAGTGATCTCTTTCAACAAACATTATTAAGGAGTTCTTAGACACTGAACACAGGAAGTGTAGGCTTTCCTGTTCTCAATGAGCATGTTGATGGAAAAACAAGTACATCAGGCCCTTGAAAAGCTATGGATCAGGCAGACATAAGGACAGGCTGTGACAGAGAGGAGCGGG
>NW_006159835.1:3666715-3683669 GCF_000334495.1 Tupaia belangeri chinensis | reverse complement strand
CTTCCCTCACTATCTCCCTATTTTGGAATTTTCCTATGACTGTTGATACTGACCTATAAATGAGAAATTCAATTGCAAGCAGTGTGTATAAAATACCTTCTATGATATAAAAACACTACTTAAAAAAAAAAAACCTTAAAGGGAAATGAGATATCCAATGTTTACTAGTATTTTTATTAATTATATTTTACCTATTTGGATTAAAAACAATTCCCAATTTCCAGCCAGTTTACATTGTCAACCCACTCTTCCTAAAATGACTGACCATTTGATCTAATGAGGTTAAAGACCAAATAATCTAAAACTCATTTTCTTTACCTGAGTCTGGCATAGCTCAGTCCAAAGTTTGGGGAACAGTGCAAGATGAAGAGGCAAACCTTCATAGGCAACTAGGACACCTAATTTCAAAAAGAAATCAGAACAGGTTATAATTAAAGTTATACTATTGAGAGCTAAACTCTGCAGGTACAATAGTATGGATCTTTCTGGTTATAACTACGCATATTTCCCCCATCTAAAAGAAATATATAGAGTACTTAAAAGGGGAATGAATTCATTCCAATGTCTGAACCAGAGAAATAATACAGAATGAAATATTGAGTTGTCAAAAAAGTCATGAAGTATTTGTCTCTATTTTTTAAGCAAAAAAAGCAACATGGCTGTTTCAACGACAAAGTACTTTGAATTTATTTATATTATGAACCTAATTCTCAGAAGTGAGAATGCAACTTAAACCAACTCTTTCCTGAGTATTACAACTTTATCTGAGAAATAAACAGAAGCTACTGCAAGTGGCTCCAAAGCCTTCTTGGAGTGAGGTACCACTCTACATGTCAGGTAACTTTCATGAATAGCTAGCTTTTAGGGGAGGAGAGAGGTCAAAAAGATGTGGAAATTAGAAGACATATCATTCCATCCTCTTTCACCTTGCTTCTCCAAAGACAGGGAGAATTACTTTTGTGGCACATTTAAGTAAAAACTGCCCTGAGACTACCAGTTTCTAGCCTTGTCCCCAGGATCTTTCGAGTGGACCCCATCTGGCACTATGTCAGAATTCTATTTGGAACCTCTATGATTTTAACCTCACTCTTGACTATTCCAGATGCCCAATATGTTTCTAAGAGACTCATTCCTCTATCCTCTGCCATCCTACCTCTCAAAGTCACACAAGCTGCAATACGACAATCCTATATAACTTCTCCACCCTCCACATCCCTCGATTCCCAGGGAAAGTACAGTCACAGAGGAGGAGAAATATAATACAAGCTATCCTCCTACAGTTAAGAAGAAATTAGAAGTTAGAGCAGGAGTTGGCAAATGTTTTCTGTAAAGGGCCAAATAGCAGGTCAGGTATTTTGGCTTTGCGCTGTTCCATTTCTGCTGCAAGTGCTCAGCGCCCTGCCAAGTGTGCAGTGGCCAACACTAAATGAATGTATGTGGCCATCTTTCAACAACATTTTTATTTATAAACACTGAAATTTGAATCTCATATAACTTTCACGTGTTACATAATACTATCTACATAGTTTTTTTTTTTTAAACCATTTAAAAATGTGGAACTTATTCTTACCAGCAGGTAGCTGATTACACAAAAATGGTAACATGTGGGTTGTGATTTGTCAATCCCTGGGTTAGATCGAGGATTTGAGAAAATGTTATAAAGGCCAGTCAGATCAGTCACTAAGATCACTTTTGTGGGTAACCCTCTTTATTATTTTCCTATCAAGATTAGTCCCTTTGTAAAGACCCAAGGAAATGATCATCATCTCTCTCCTTTATGGTAACCTAATCTGACTGGGGTTAGAAGCACCTACCCATCTTCACATGATAAAGCATACAAACCAACAAAACATGTCATTGAATCTGTGGCAACAGGGACGAGAGTTCCCACACTCCCATGACCTGTGTCTCAACTACTCATAAAACTAGAGAATGAGGAGGCAGACTACAGTCTGCAGGCCAAATCTGACCCATAGTCTGTTTTAGTATTGCCCTGTGAGCCAAGAATGGCAGTTACATTAAGACTGTAAAACACAAAACAAAACAAAACAAACCCCATGGCCAGACAAAGAATAATAAGCAAGAGAGACCACAGTAACCTGAAAAGTCTGAACATTTAGTGTTCTGCTCTTTGCAGAAAGAGTATAACTACTCTATGGGACCAGCAGTTAGCGTAATGGCTATGTCGCTGAACTCCCATGTAGTTGACCGTGGTTCGAGTCCTGGACCCTGTGGCTTAAACTCATGCCAGGCGCATGTGCGTGCGTGCCCAAGATCCTGGGAGGAGAATGGAGGAGAAGGGATTGTGGCATGGCTACCCCCCCTGGGGGGGTGGTTCCTTGCTTGCTGTCTGCCTGTCTCTGTCTCTCTGGTGAGCGCATGCGCCCTGTAGCAAAAACCTCTCCAAAAAATAAAAATAAAAAAGAGTACAACCACTCTAAACTAGAGGCCATTCTGATACAAACCCTCTTGGGGGAAAGCAGACTATATACTATAATTTCAATTTCTTTAGTCTTTATTTCTCCCAGCCCCTAATTTCCCAAAGTAAAATCACCCTTATTTTTCACAATTACCAAAAAGTTACCACAACAAACAAAAAACCCATGAAGGTCTTTTATGATTTAAAAATCACTTCTGAAAGGTACTCTGAAATAAGTATCCCTTTTTTACTAGAAATAAATAAATATTTATTAGACCTGTTATGCTAGCTATGCCAGGTAATCACATGAAATTTTCTTATCAACTTTGAAAATTATTTTATGCTCGATTTTTTTTCTTGTTTTTGGATGAGGAAATAAAGGCTCAGAAAGACTGTGTAATCTACTCAGGTTCTTCCTCAAAGCAGTTACTCATACGCTTTAGTCCACTTCAGACTTACGATTCAAAAGTCCAGAATCCTCTCAGTAATCAGTGTTTTCTCAACTTCAGTCACTCATATGTCATTTTTATAATTTTGTTCATATGTACTGTCACCTGTACTATTGCTTACTTAACACTCTTCTTTAGATTCACTTAGGGAGGCTAACATTACATTAGCCTTATCTTAGGTATAATATCAAGGACTTAATCGATTTTTCTTTTTCAAGTTTTTCTTAGGGCATGTACACTTACGAGAGAGAGAGAGTAAAGTGAGAAATCACCCTCTGGAGGGATGGCCTCGCCATAATCCCTTCTCTTGTATTCTTTCGTGATTCTGGGCACACACTGACATGCCCAGAGTGTTTTTTCAAACCACTGGATCCGGGATTCAAACCTCACAGTCAGCCATGTGGAATCCAGACATCTTAACTACCATACCATTGGTTGGCCCTAGAATTAATTTCATGTACACAAGTTCTGTACTACAATTTGATGTAATACAGTAAGATTCACTAGTACACCAACTATTTCCCCTGGGCCAGCTCATACAGTGCAGCGTGGGAAGTGCTGATCGCCCATGGTACGCATCTTTAGGCACACTCTCTCACAGTCCTACACAGTCACTCGAGCTACACCTCCTTTGGAAGGCAGGCCACCTTTACAGAGCAACAGAGTTTCAGCTTCTTTCTAGTCTTCCCAAAGCACTGGGCATGAAAAGTCCCTTGCCTGTGTGACTCACTTTGAGGCCAATGCCCTCCTGCTTCACATACTCCTCCTTCAATACTTTCTGGGGTTTCTCACTTACTAGGTGCAAAGCAGAGGGAGAGGCAACCACCAAAGTTCTAAGGCACACGCCTAGGCTTTGCCTTGGTAAATGAGATGGCAGGTCTAAAACAGACTGGCTGCTGTACCACTTATCTTCATTCATCCTATGACTTGGGACTCCTTGACAAGGTCTATATCCTGCCCCATTCCCACCCATGAAAGAATATACAAAAATAAAAAAACTAGGGACCAGCAGTTAGCATAATGGCTATGTCGCTGGACTCCCATGTAGTCGACCGTGGTTAGAGTCCCGGACCCGGTGGCTTAAAACTCACGCCGGACGCATGTGCGTGCGTGCCCAAGATCTTGAGAAGAGAACGGATGAGAAAGGACTGCGGCGTGGCCATCCCCCCTGGGGGGTGAGTTCTTGCTTTCTATCTCTCTGTCTGGCGAGCGCACACACTCTATAGCAAAAACCTCTCAAAAAACAAACAAACAAATAAAACAACAACAAAACCCACAAAAAACAACAAAAAAAACCCTACTCCAAATATATCCTGTCCTTATTAGTAATACCTTCTACCAAAAGTTGATGGGTGTGTTATTTCAAAGAAATAATCTGGGGCCGGAAGGTTGTGAGGTGGTTAAGGAACTACTCCCACATGGCCAACTGAGGTCCAAGTCCCGGACTCAGTGGCCCAAGAATCTCAATAAATAAATAAATAAACAAAAAATTAAAAATAAAAATCTTTCACAAATTGCTTTTGTACATAACATGGTATTTTGGATTATTCTGAACTTCTATGACTATTGTGAAGATTAACTATTTCTCTTACGGTTTCTCCTGAGTTGTGCTACGATTCTGTCTAGTTGCCTACAGGAGTGTTTATCCTATCCAAACAATATCCAGGGGAAGTGGAGGCTTCAACCAATGGAATAAAAGCCATGACTTACGCTCTACTGTGTGACTGATTCATCAAGGTATCTTAGCCCAAGAATACCCCCCCTTTTTTTTTGGAGAGATTTTTGCTATAGGGCGTGTGTGCTCGACAGACAGACAGAAAGAGACAGAGACAGAAAACAAGAAATCACCCCCCAGGGGGGATGGTCATGCCACAATCCCTTCTCCTCCATTCTCCTCCCAGGATCCTGGGCACACACGCACACACGCCCGGCATGAGTTTTAAGTCACCAGGTCCGGGACGCGAACTGCAGTTGACTACGTGGGAGTCCACTGACATAGCCATTACGCTAACTGCTGGTTCCCAAGAATATCTCCCTTTGATTTGTCTAATTCTCATTGCTCTGACATCACATCCAGTAAGTAACCTACTGCTGCTTATCTGGCTTTCCAAGCAGATTACTGAGGAAAAAAAAAAAAACCCTGATGGCCCTATCACCACAGAATATTCGGATCCCTGAGGTAGTTCTTAATAAACTGATTAACTGGTAACCAACTTTGGGTTTATAAATGTCTTCAAACTGCGATCACTATGTATTAGCTTAGCATAAATAGATTTATTCTTGATGGGCTGGTAAAAAATTGGCTTCTGGGGGCCAGCAGGTGGCATAGTGGTTAGGGCACTGGACTCCCACATGGCCGACTGTGAATTGAATCCTGGACCTGGCAGCTTGAAAATCATGCTGGGCATGTATGTATGTGTGCACCCAAAATCCCAGGAGGAGAATGGAGGAAGTCACCAGGTCCGGGACCCTAACTGCAGTTGACTACGTGGGAGTCCACTGACATAGCCATTACGCTAACTGCTGGTTCCCAAGAATATCTCCCTTTGATTTGTCTAATTCTCATTGCTCTGACATCACATCCAGTAAGTAACCTACTGCTGCTTATCTGGCTTTCCAAGCAGATTACTGAGGAAAAAAAAAAAAACCCTGATGGCCCTATCACCACAGAATATTCGGATCCCTGAGGTAGTTCTTAATAAACTGATTAACTGGTAACCAACTTTGGGTTTATAAATGTCTTCAAACTGCGATCACTATGTATTAGCTTAGCATAAATAGATTTATTCTTGATGGGCTGGTAAAAAATTGGCTTCTGGGGGCCAGCAGGTGGCATAGTGGTTAGGGCACTGGACTCCCACATGGCCGACTGTGAATTGAATCCTGGACCTGGCAGCTTGAAAATCATGCTGGGCATGTATGTATGTGTGCACCCAAAATCCCAGGAGGAGAATGGAGAAGGGACTGCAGTGTGGCCATTCCCTCTTGGAGTGACTTCTTACTTTCCCTCTTATTATCTCTGGTGAGCATGCACACCCTATGACAAAAACCCCACTGGCTTCTGATCCACGCTAGATGCCTATTAATAGTCTAGTCTGAAGATATTGATCCCATGAAGACTTTTAGAAAATTGTCAACCAGTCAATTCCCTAATCAACACCATCCTGATATCACAAAGAGATGAAGCATGAATCAGAGCTAGCTGTGCTTTGTATAACCTAAATTTAATCTTTTTACTTTTACCAGTATTCTAAATTTTAATTCTAGAGATTTTAAAGATATAAAATGAGGTATATCATGTTACTTGCAAAAAATAAATTTCTGGGGCCTGTCCCATAGCACGGTGGTTAAACCCTATGTATAAGAATAGCTCATGCTCCTTAGGAACTGCAATTCTAATCCCAGGCCCAGCAACCTGAAAAACATGCCAAGTGTGTGTACACCTAGGATCCTGACAGAATGGAAAATAGAGGAAAAAAGACTGCAATGTGACTACACTGTATTGGGTAGTGGGATATTTCTCTCTCTTGCTGGCAAATACATACATCCACTGGAAATGAAGAAAAAAATCTATTTCCACTTGTTTCTCAAGCCAGCAGGTTTGAGATGTGAATCATATACTTGCCCATGTGGGGACCCACCTACCAACCTTAAACACCAGACTGTGATGTTAAAATTTTATCTGAGCATCCTATTGTTGAATTTGCATGTGAACTGTGGTACCTAAAAAGAAAAGTTACGCATTTGCTTATCAGTTTGTATATTACTTTAAAATTTTCTTTCCAGGCCAGTAGGTGGCATAGTGGTTAAGACCGTGGACTCCCATGTGGTCCACTGAGGTTCCAGTCCTGCACCCAGTGGCTTGAAACTCTTGCTGGGCTCATGTGCATGCCAGCCCAAAAATCTCAAGAGGAGAATGGATTGTGGTGTGGCCATCCCCGCTAGGGGGTGTTTTCTTGCTTTCTCTCTGTCTCTCTGGTGAGCACAAATACCCTGCAGCAAAAATTTCTAAGAAATAAATAAGTAAAATTCTTTTCAATTATAAAACCAATGCATGGGGGCTGGCAAGTGGCATAGTGGTTAAGGGTGTTGGACTCCCACATGGCTGACTGTGGTTTGAGCTGTGGACCTGGTGGCTTGCTTTCTCACTTTCCCTCCCTCCCTCCCTCCCTTCCTCCCTTTTTCTCTCTCTCCCTCCCACTCTGGTCAAATTAAAAATAAGTAAAAAAAAAAGGGTAAATAAAATAATTCTTAAAAAAATATATGATTAACAAATAATTTATGTATTTAACCTAGAAAATAAAAGTCCTCCATAATTTCATCCTTATAGAGTGTAATCCTCCATTTTTTTTTCTGTGCATGCATTGACTGACATTGATTATAAGAATGTGATTAAATTCTGTGTAATTTTTCAAAATTCTTTTCATGTTACTCAGGTGAATTCCTATTTTATTTTAAAGTGTATCTAATACATCTGGATTATGGTTTACCTAACTAAGCATTTGCTGATGACATTTAGGTTGTTTCCACTTTTTATCCATTATAGTGGAAGTGAAAACAAACATCCTCTGTATGTTGTTGCATACTTTCATGAGTACAGTAGGGTGGATTCATTGATCCAGTATTGCTGGATTAAAGACATGAACATTCTAACTTTTAGTTGACAATGCCAAACTACCTCCCAAACTGACTCTAACTAGCACTCTATTATAAAATCTCATTTCTACCCCAACTGCTCAAGTATGAGCATCATCTACATTTTATTGGGCTCCAAGTTTTTTTTTTTATATATATATAATT
This sequence comes from Tupaia belangeri chinensis, assembly GCF_000334495.1. Lineage (NCBI taxonomy): Eukaryota > Metazoa > Chordata > Mammalia > Scandentia > Tupaiidae > Tupaia > Tupaia belangeri. The sequence continues at coordinate 3,676,001 of NW_006159835.1, read as the reverse complement.
AAAAAAGAGAGAAACAAATCATTATTCTTTGCTTTATTAGTGAGACTGGGCAACTTCCTATATGGCTACCAAACATTTACCTTTTGTGTGTCTCTGAAATCCCTATTCATGTAATTTGTGAATTTTGCTTAATGCTCTACCATCTTATCAAATCCTAAATGTCAGCCACTTATCTGTTAGGTATACAAACAACTGTCCCATCAGCTATTATTTGCATTTTAATTCAATTAATAGTCTTTCCCACATGGAATATTTTCAATTTTATGTAGTCAAAAATTTCAATTTATGTTATTGTTATAGATTCTGTATCTTGCTTCACATGGTCTTCCACACCTCAAAGTGGTATTCATATGATCTCATGCTTTTCTTTCATATTTCAAATATTTTTTCCATTAAAAATTTTTTTTTTTTTTGCCCAAGGACACATGTACTTGACAGAGAGAGATAGTAAGTGAGAAGCAAAGTATGAAAGTCCCCATAGGGGATGGCCACAACACCATCCCTTCTCTGCCATCTCTCCCTCCTTTCAAGATTTTGGTATGCACGCATGCACACCAAGCATCTTTTGCAAGTTGTGGGGTCCAGGACTAGAACTGTATAGATAGCCATGTGGAATCCAGGACACCAGCTGGCTCCACAATTAAATCTTTAATCATCTGGGAATTAATTTTTGTCTACAGAGTGAACTAAGTATTAAAGACTTGGTTTTCCCCCCAAGAGAACTCATTAGTTATTTCAATACCACCTATTCTCCACTAATTTGATGTCATCTTTATTATCTACCAAATGCTCATGTATCCTTGTGTGTGTTGGAACGCTTTTTTTAGTGTTGAAACTAGGTATTAGTCTGTACCCACATCATTTTATATTATAGTTTATTTTTGTGTAAGAATGGGGAGGAAAACATATCTATATTTGCAAAAGAGAAATAGAAGGTTAAACAAAAACTGCATAAAGTTGATGACGGACAGGTCTGAGTAATATTGTAATCTAAACCTTTTTGATTTTTTTTTTTTTTAAGAATTATTTTATTGGGACCAGCAGTTAGCGTAATGGCTATGTCGCTGGACTCCCACATAGTCGACTGCGGTTCGCGTTCCGGACCCGGTGGCTTAGAACTCAGGCCGGGCGCATGTGCATGCGTGCCCAAGATCCTGAGAGGAGGAAGGGATTGTGGAGTGGCTATCTCCCCCTCGGGGGTGATCTCTTGCTTTCTGTCTGTCTGTCTGTCTGTCTCTGTCTGGTGAGCACATGCGCCCTATAGCGAAAACCTCTTCAAAAAAAGGAAAAAGAATTATTTTATTCATTGCCATTATTTAATTTAATTTAATTTTATTTTATTTTATTGAAATTGACTAGAGAGAGAGAGAGAAGGAAAGAAAGAAAGCTGCCAGACCTGGGACTTGAACCGTGGTCAGCCAAGTGGGAGTCCAGCTGCTTTTAACCACCGTGCCACCTGCCGGCCCCTCTGATATTGTTTTGAATTGTGAACTAGGTGTATGTATTAAATTCTGAAATATTACTATATCACTAATAAATATTTTATAAATCAGCAGTACCAGTCTCTCTTACTCTTTTTCAGAATTTTTCTGGCGAAACTTATTTTTTTAACTGCCAGAGGGCATGTAGAGACAAAGGTAGAAAGTACCCCCAATGGAGCATGGGCACACCGTAATCCCTTCTCCTCCATTGTGTAGGGATTTGGGGACACACACATGGAAACACACAAGCTTTGGCAGTTGGCCATATGGGATCTGGCTGCTTTAGCCACCAAGCTACTGGGCTGGCCCTGAATTTTGCTATTTTTTTTTGTGAAGGATGATTTATTTAGTGTTTTTGTTTTTGAGAGGTTTTTGCTATAGAGCACGTGTGCTCGCCAGAAAGAGACAGAGAAAGCGAGAAATCACCCTCAGGATGGATGGCCACTCCGCAATCCCTTCTCCTCCATTCTCCTCTCAGGATCTTGGGCATGCACGCACATGAGCCCGGCGTGAGTTTAAGCCACCAGGTCCAGAACTCGAACCACGGTCGACTACGCGGGAGTCCAGCGACATAGCCATTACACCAACTGCTGGTCCCAAGATTTATTTATTTAGTTTTATTTATTCATTCATTTATTTTAATTTGACCAGAAAGAGATACAGAGAGAAAGAGAAAGTGAGAAAGTAAGCCAACAGGTCTGGGATTAAAACCGTGGTTGGCCATGTGGGAATGTCCAGAGAGTTAACCACCATGCCACCTGCTGGCCCTGCTATTTTAAAATATCAAGACTGTAGAGATTTTTCTATAAGGCATGTACACTCTCTCTCATGGGGGGGGGGGGGGGCAGACATCACCCCCCAGGGGAGATGGCCATGCCACAATCTTCCTCACAGGATTTTTGGGTACACGCGCACACGTGCCCAGCATGAATTTCAAGCTGCTGGGTCTGGGTCTTGAACTGCAGCTGACCCTGTGAGAGTCTAATGCCTTAACCACTACGCCAACTGCTGGCCCCAAAATATTGTGATTTCAGACACACTGATTTCAGATGGCAACAGGCAGCTTTATTCATTTTCCTTGAATTTTTCTTTTTTCTTTTTCTTTTCTAACCCCATCCCTGAAAGTCTGCTCTTTAAAAGCACTCCAATCTTTCTTTGCTTTTGGCCAGAACCATCTCCCAGTAATTAAGCAAAATGACAACATAAAGAGGAGAAGCACCCGATATATGTTCTCTAGGCCTTTTAGAAAACACAGAGTGGTTCCTTTGGCAACATACATGCAAATCTACAAGAAAGGTGATATTGTAGACATTAAGAGAGTGGGTACTGTTCAAAAAGGAATGCCCCACAAATGTTACCATGGCAAAACTGGAAGAGTCTACAATGTTGCCCGGCATGCTGTTGGCATTGTTGTGAACAAACAAGTTAAGGGCAAAAGTCTTGCCAAGAGAAATAACGTGCGTACTGAGCATATTAAGACTTCTAAGAGCAGAGATAGTTTCCTAAAACATGTGAAGGAAAATGACCAGAAAAAGAAGGAAGTCAAAGAGAAAGGTACCTGGGTTCAACTGAAGCGCCAGTTTGCTCCACCCAGAGAAGCACACTTGTGAGAACCAATGGAAAGGAGCCTTAGCTACTGGAACTTATTCCCTATGAATTCATGGCATGGTGGGTGCTAAAAATAAACTAATCTATGGTCTATAAAAATGTTTGCCTTGGAACCAGCAGTTAGCGTAATGGCTATGTTGCTGGACTCCCACGTAGCTGACTGTGGTTCAAGTCCCAGACCTGGTGGCTTAAACTCACACCAGGCATATGTGCGTGTGTGCCCAAGATCCCAAGAGGAGAATGGAGGAGAAGGGACTGCGGCGTGGCCATCCTCCTGGGGGGTGATTTCTTACTTTCTGTCTCTGTCTTTCTGGCAAGTGCACATGCCCTGTAACAATAACCTCTCAATCAAAATAAAAAGATGTTTGCCTTAATTGAGTATAATTGTGTTCCCTCCCCAAAGCTAATTTTTTATTAGGCTCTAATTTATTTTGTAATATCTTTATTCAAATTTAGTTCTTTTTCACCGGAAAGATGCTAGGTGATTTGTGCAACTAATAAAACTCAGTTGGGTAGAAAACTGTAAAAAAAAAAAAAAAAAAAAAAAAAAAAAAGGGCACTCCAATCTTCTGTTATTTGGGTACCTATAATTCAACTGTTCTCTGCAATTCTAAGCTACAATTATCACGCAGTTTAATTTCCTTTAAAAAAATTTTTTTTTTTGCTAGGGGCCAGTAGGTGCTATAGTGGTTATGGTACTGGACTCCCACATGACATTAAAATTCGAGTCCTGGACCTAGTGGCCTGAAAATCACACCAGGCCCATGTGTGTGCATACCCAAAATCCCAGGAGAATAAAGAAGAGACTGGAGAGTAGCCATCTCCGCTGGGGGTAGATTTCTCACTTTCCCTTTCCTCTCCAGTAAGCACATGTGCCCTATGGCAAAAACCTTAATTTTTTTTTTTCCTCCCAGAGAACACATGTGCTCACTAGAGACAGGGAGAAGGGGAGGGAGAAAGCACTATGGGGAATGGTCATGTAATAATCCCTTCTCTTCAATTTCTTACTCCTTTTGGCATTTTGGGTATGCACACACATACCTAGCATGTTTCTCAAGCCGCTAGGTCAGAGGTTCAAGCCGCAGGGTTGGCCATATGGGATCCAGCTGCCCAATTACCATGCCATGGGTGGGCCCAGGACATAACTATTTTAAACTTACCCTTTCTACTACTTCTTGCCAACTATATTTTCCTAGGAAATTAAACAAATTGAAACAATCAACTCTGCTCATCAGTGTGGTGACTGACATGCCCCCCCACCCAAAGCCTATGTCTAGGTGCTTCTCTTTAGAAATAGGCGTTTCAGTTAGCAGAGAGAATCTATTTGTCTATTTTGAGCTCTGAGACATAACTTCTCAATTTTTAGGAGGTGCAAGGACAGTGTTGTTTTCGGGTTCTTGTCTAACTTCATTGTCCAATATAATGTCTCTAATTTTCTGTATTAACTAACATAACCAAGAAAAAGGTTTTTCTTGCTCAATTTTGGTTTGCATCTAATGGTGTGCCACGAGCCATATTTAGCTACTTATCAATTATTTGGTTAAAATTACATAAAAATGCAGTTCCTTATCTTATTTGAAGTTTTCAACACCCACATGTGGCTATGACATTGTAAGTGGTGGCAGAATTAGAGAATTTATTTTTCTTTGAAAAAAATTTTAAGAATTAGTTTAACTTTTTTTTTTTTTTAATTTATTTTAATTTGACTAGAGAAGGATAGAGTGAGAGAGAGAAAGAGGGCAAATGAGAAAGCAAGCTGCCAGGTCTGGGACTTGAAACATGGTCAGCCATGGGGAGTCCAGTGCCCTTAACTACCATGCCACTTGCCATCCCTGAGTTAGAGAATATTTTTATCCTTGTAAAAAAATATTTTAGAAGCAGTGCTGCTTTAAAGAACAGTGTTTCACGACTGTAAGAGTGATGAATGTCAAGTATGACAGTAGTTGATTCTGCTGACATGATGCTAGGTCCTTTCCCACGTCCCCCTTCCGCCCCCTGAAACTATACATTTGTGTTGATGAAGAAAATAGTTCCACACAGACAGAACATTCATTATTTGGTCAAGACTGTTCCAGAATAGCTCCTCTTGTAACTTTCGGTATAAACCAAGAACTTTTCAAAAGATTGACATCTTTTTAAGTCCCCTTCCTTATCTGGGAGCAAGGCTGTAGTATTAGAATTCTTAGATATTTTCTCATTTCTCACCATTGCCACTGCTAGATTCTAGACTTTTAACAAGTACTATGACCCAGGTTCATAACCCTGAAATTTGAGAATATCCTCATCAACCGTGCCTCTGCATTCTGGCCATACATATACAAATCTAGTTCATAATAACAGGTGGAAGGAACAACCCTTCAAATCTGAAGATACACAATTGCCTATCAATAAGATGGCCTCTTCTGTTTTCTGAAGAGAAATTATATCCCACCTTCTTGTTAGATAATGAAATCTAAGGTAGGATTCACTTTTCCCATATCTGCAATGGACCGAAACCTTTTCCATAGGAAGGAGGAGGTTATAAAAGGGAACCTAAGGGGGAACTTCTGGGGTATGGTAATATTCTAATTTCCTGATCTAGGTGGTGGTTCCACGAGTATTTTATTCCTTACCCTTTAAAACAAAACTACACAACACTGGAGAGGATCCCGGGGCATTCCTAGGTAGTCAGGAGGTAGCACCCACAGAGCCCTGGAACTCTGGGGGCCCAGAGATAAGAAACATCTGGAGGAGAACTATGTATCTTCTGAAGGCTCATCAGCTAGAGAAAAATCACCCAAAAGGAGCAGTTTTCTAACAGTTCTCAGGCATATCCTCGAAGAGACAATATTATACTGAAGAATAAGTCATTTTGAGTTTTCCTCCCCGCCCCCATGGTCTTATATCCTATTTCTCATACCTTCCCTTTCACATTTCTCTTCTCACTGTTCTCACTATGATATGAGACTTACCTCCTAATTACTCACATATGCACCTCTGCTTCACGCTGGCAAGCCTACTCAGCTTGCTCCTGGCACCGCCAGCTCCAAAGTACAGCTGGCACTATAGATCTCATTTAACCCTCAGGATCAGGGCTGGGGGAGACCACCTCTAAGCCTGCCTTCCTAAGCAGAGCAGTTTTTTTTTTGGTTTGTTTGCTTGTTTGTTTTCAAATTCTGCTGGGCAGATGGTGGAGGACTAGGGCTTCTACGTACAAAAGTGATTAGCCCTACTCCACACTCCTTTATAGGCCAGCTGAAACTCTGGTAGAACTAGTCAATGGAAACCAGTAAGTTGGTGTTTTCTTAATAAAAATTAAAATGCTCCCAAAAAATACTAATTAATATTTTTAAACATTTACTTTAAAAAAGAAAAAAAGAATTGTCTTATTTTTTTCTCCCCTTCCTGAATGGCTAAGGGCTTAAAATAATTCAGTGGAATTTACTGCTCATCTTTTATACTTACTCAGCTTAACTAATGTTTCAGTAAATTTTTCACAGTTGATTGCAACTCGGCATAATAGATGGATGAATTGATGATAAGAAAAGAAGTAGTCTAGCAGCATACGATCATAAACGTCATCTTTGCCCTGAAGGTTAAAGATGATAAAATGGTTGCACTTAAATTGTATAATAAATTAAAGAGCATATTTTGTGCAAAAATGTAATAAGTTCAACTAAAAGCTGATTAAATCTTTAAATTCTATAAGAATCTAATTTTAAATTCCAAATTCCTAATAATGTTATTAAGATCTTAATTGTCATAAATTTTCAGTGTTCAATTGCTATCAACTATAATTACCCATTATTTCTACATACTTGAATAAAGTAAATTACTGTAGGATTTTAAAATCTGACACTTTAGCTCTGCAGACATATTCAAGGAGAATAAATTAAATTTGATTTTTAAACAGATTCCAAGTTATTTCTATAATGGTTACTCCAATGTTAATTATTTTAAATATTTTATCTTTAAAAACTTCTCAAGTAACACTTTAGATCCAAAGCTGGGGGGCAAGGGAGAGTGTGAATAAAGTGTGAATGAAAACGATAAAGGGGAAAAATGGTTTAAAAAAAAATGTTGAAACTAAGGTAAATTATCTGGTGTCAATGTAGCTTGTCTCTATAATTTTAAATGGTCATTATTTAAAAATAAGCATTAGAGGACAAGAACCAGACTAAAAAATGATAAATCTACCCATAAGTGAGATTATACTTAGGTCAAAGGAATATAATTTAAGGGTAAGAAAAGAAGTCACTGATTATATGGCCAAATTTAAAAGTAGTAAGAACCTAGAACTTGACTTTTCAGATTTAGATAATATGACCAAGTTATAATAATTTAGCCTAATGACAAATACTTTGACTTATTATTAAGGTAATTTTTGAGGGGAAAAAAAACTTACTACTTGTGCTTATTGTTGATTTTGCAAATATTCAACCAACATTTCAGAGCACTAAAAGGAAAAAAGTCCAAATGAGTCTAATCTTAGGATCCACAAAATGGTCACTTAAGCCTAATAATACTGATAACTGCCAAGGGGGAAATTTCAAATCACTGTACTACAGAAACATGATTTTCCTGACACCCCAACATACCTTACTGGTTTCCACCATTGTGGGCAAGAGGCACATATTGAGTTCAGGGCGCGGAGGCCGAATATTGCTTTTCCCTCCTATTAGCTTGATATTTTCTCGACAAGGGAAATAAGGTCCAAGAGACACTAAGACATTAAAAGTGTACAATAAGAATAAATGGAAAAAATAAATCTCCATGCTTCAGTGTGCAGAATGATTAAATGTGAACCATATTGAAGTACTATGGTAGATGAATACGTACTTGGTATATTACTGTGATGGTAAGTACAATGGTTGTGTTGTAGAAATGGAACCAGAGTATGAAGAAAATCATGGGGACTCAAAAGCACTAGTTCCTTGAGGACATCTGAAAATAAAAACAGAATTTGGATATTAAAAATTGGAATTATATCTAATACCTGTTGTAAGCTTAAATACTATTGGGTAACTATTTGTAGTCTGCCAACCACTCTTGACACTGGGGGCAAATCTGATGCTCAATTAATAAGAATCAGCAGAGTAATTAACCACAATAGGGTCATGATATAGAAACAGAAGTTTAAAACACTATTTAAATTTAACTGAGTGAAGTTTTGTGGGGAGCTATAGTGAGAAAAGTAATACATATTGATTATGTGCCTTCATAAAATCAATCTCAACAGTTTAGGAAAAAACCTAAGCATCAGAGTTCTATGGATCTGAGGTCTAATTTCCGATTTAGTTTTTGTTTTGTTTTTACATTTTTTTCATAGGGCACATGCACTCACCAGAGAGAGAAAGAGAAAGGGAAAGTGAGAAATCACCTCCCAGGGGGGATTGGCCACACAGCAATACCTTCTCTTCCAATCACCTCTCGGGATTTTGGGTGCGCACACATGTACCTAGCATAATTTTCAAGCCACTGGACTTGGGACTTGAACCATAGTCAACCATGTGGAAGTCCAGCACCTCAACCACCAGCTACCTGCGGTCCTTCCCTCCTCGAGTCTGATTTTAATGTTTTATAATACTAGCTCATGAGGACAGGCTGTTGGCAGAGGTCTCTGGTGGTCAGAGGTTATTGCTACATGCCCCTTCCCTCTTCTGAAGAATTTAAAAAACGGGGGCAAAGACCAGCAGAGGGTGTAATGGTTAAGTTGCTGGACCCCACATAGTCAACCGTGGTTACAGTCCTAGGTCCTGTGGCTTAAACCTCCCACTGGGGGCATGTGCATGCCTGTCCAAGATCCCGAGAAGAGAATGGAGGAGAAAGAGATTATGGCATGGCCATCCCCACTGGGGAGGTGATTTCTCACTTTCTGTTTCTCTCTCTCTCTGGGGAGGGAATATGCCCTATAGCAAAAATCTCTCAAACAAAACAAAACAAAAACCAAGAGGGCAGTACTTACACAGAACAACAAGACCAAATGCTCACACAGAATAGCTAGAGTTATTAAAGCTATTTTGAGAAACTATAAACAAAAGTTATAGTTTCTAAAGATAATTAAGAGGCTTGAAGGTAGTAAAACATTCACCATAAATTTAAAATGGGAGGGATGACTTTTAATAGCCACAAATTATCATTTAAGGGAAATACTCAGAGCCAAAAAAACTACTGAGAACTATCTTTAGGTAAAAGAATTCAAAATGAAAGAACCGCTC
>NW_006159835.1:3592836-3666684 GCF_000334495.1 Tupaia belangeri chinensis | reverse complement strand
ATTTATAGTATCAGCTCTATTTTGTAAATATTTACATGATTCTCCTTTACATACTCAGGGTCAGAAAAATTTATAGTGGCAAAAAAACCTAAGGTCAAAGAGCCCAGATATGTTAAGTAGCCTACCCAGGATTATATAATTATCAGGAGGTTGGAAAACAGAACTCAACTTTCTTAGGACCCGTTTGCCAGTTTAAGAAGTACAAATTTCTTCCTTACTCTATAGACCTAACAGCGCATTTTACAGAAAAATAAACAAATAAATAAACAAAACACAAAAACGTTCTTATACAGTTTTTACACAGGTGTACTTTTCAAATAACTTACCTATACAAGCATTTCTAAGTTCTGGAGGGCTATAGGAATTAAGAAGGGTTAACAATTTATGGGCAAATTCAATTCGCTCCTGCCACTGGATTAATGCTTGTTTCACATCTGCAAATATAAGAGAATACATAAGTAAATATGCTATTTGAGAGATCAAATTTCCTTTTTCTATTGTAAACTATAGAATAGAATGCTATCTCTAAGAAATTTTAATTATTACATAAACATCTTTGGTGAAAGTTAAGTGATTAATTTCAATAGGTGGCTACTACTGCAGATAAACCAATTTTTTTAATTGTTAGAGGGTGTGTGTGCTTGCCAGAGAGAACAGAGAGAATCCCTGTAAAGGGGCATGGTCATTTTGCAACTCCTGTTCCTCTATTTCTCTATCCCATCAGGACTGCTGACATGCCCAAGTCCTCGGTGTGTTTTTCAAAGGTCAAGACCAGGATTACAGGCCAAGATTTCAGTAGCAGTAGGCCACATGGATCCAGCTTCCTGTGACAGCAGGTAGCTGCTGTACTTCAGAGTCAATCCCTTTAGATTTCTTTTTTTTTTTGGAGAGGTTTTCACTATAGGGAGCATGCGCTCGCCAGACAGACAGAGAGAGACATAGAGACAGAAAGCAAGAAATCACCCCCCGGGGGGATGGCCACATGACAATCCCTTCTCCATGCTCCTCTTGGGATCTTGAGCACACACGCACACGCGCCTGGCATAGTTTAAGCCACTGGATCCGGGACTCGAACCGTGGTCGACTAAATGGGAGTCCAGTGACATAGCCATTAGGCTAACTGCTGGTCCCCAGTCTCCTAAATCTTAAACCTCAGGCACATGCTTGCCTTTTACAGACAGGCATAAACAAAACATGCAATATTCCAGCATTACATCAAAAGGTCACAGCAAATGTTTCCTAATAGTTTGACCCCATGGCTTTGCTGAATAAACTAGAAAAAGACAATTTCTCTGTGACATGATTAAAAAAACTTTCTCTTTTTTTTTTTTTTTTCAAAATCCTAACAGTGTGTGTATGCACACCAGAAGTGGGGTGGTGGACCTTCATAGGGTTGGACCTGATCTCAGAGATCCCTTTCCTTCAACCCTCCAGGCCCCTAGATCTTCGGCTCTTGGACATGTGCTTGGTTTTGGACTGAATGGGCCAGGAATAGAAACTGTGGTTGCCAAGTGGGACCTGGTTTCTCTTGAACAGCATATTATCGCTATGCCACAGAGCTGGCTCAAAAACCTTACCTTTCTATAACAGTAGAGTAAGAAAAATAAGAAGTAGGAATGACCAAACCTTTTCTCTGAAGGTATGGGCGTGTTGACTTCAAAACCGAAAGGAATATTGATAGAAGTTCTACCAAGTCTCCAGTTACATGGCAAGCTGTAGCTTCATGATACATCATGTGCAATGTGTTGAAAGACTACAAGTGATTGAAAAAAATAGATAACGATTTCGTTTTTACTTCATTAAGCCACAAAATGTTAGCTATGATAGCTATTTCCAGAATCAGACTTTAAGTGTGCACATGTGTGTAAATTTATATGGTGTCTATCCAAAAGTCATATTCTCCCATTCAACTATTTTTAAATCTATAAAAGTCTTCACCAACAGAGTGCTAGTATTTTTGTACGTTAAGTTCTAGTTTGAAAAAAATAGTTTGGTTAATCTTTTCTTTTCCATTATTTGCCCTAAAACTTTAAGTCTTAGAGATTATAAAGCAGTGGACAACTTAGAAGACTGGGGAGAATAGCTAACAAACTGCTTTAAGTAACTTTCCACAGCCTCTATAGAAAGATGATGGTGAAATGGCTGTCAACCATACACAAAGTAGGCTTGAAATAGGTAAGAGAGTTCTAAAAGGTAGGTATTCGATTCCCTTCATTGTACTGGCTTATTGAATTTTTAAATTCCTTTAACCGTACTATCTCAATTAAAAACCCTTAGTTTTGTTCCTACTTTACAATAAACCATTCTTCTAACTCTTCTTTTGAGTTAGTTCACCCAAGTCTACATACTCTTCACAGTTCAAAGACCAGAACTCCTGGCCTAGGTGCTGCGGCAGCACATAATCTGTACAATGCACATGTACAGTATCAACCCTATAGGAACCGGGTGTGTCATGCTCACCATGATCCCAGTGCCCACCACAGTGCCTGGTACAGAAGAGCTACACAGCCAGTGAATGAAAGAAGGAAGCTTTCATTACTCCTTGTCACGTATTTTTTCCTTTAGCCAAAGAAGAGATCTTTGGCATTCCTTAACCATAACGTGTACTTCCTTAATCTTATGCTCAGAAGTCATTTATCTACATGCTTTCCTGGTTATCTAGGCCAAGTGTAGTTTCAAAAAGAGTTCTACTCCTATAATTCCATGAACTAAAAAAACTACCCTGTCTTTTTATTTTTTAAGAGAGACTTTTTGTTATAAGGCGCATGTGGTTGCTGGAGAGACAGAAACCAAGAAAGTGCCCTCCACGGGGGATGACCACATCAAGATCCCTTCTCCTTGGGATTTTGGGCATGCACGCACAAGCACTTGGTGTGTGTTTTAAGGCACCGGGTCTAGGTCTTGAACTGTGGTCAACTACATGGGGGTCCAGCAAGGTAACCATTATGCCTTCTGCTGGTCCTGTCCCTGTCCTTTAATTCTTATGGTACTCTTGGCATGCACGCTTTTGTCTTACGTCCATTTTTAGACTAAAGGATGTGATGTACCTCTGGTGGCTTTAAAGCCATCTTATGTTTTCAAGAATTACAGGAAGAATTAACAGCTGACTCTCACCACTTGTAGGAGTTCCACTGGTTTTCTCAGATGACAATTATCTCACTTTCTACACTCTGTCAAATAAATGGGTTCCTGGAAAATTATGTGTTCCCATAATTAAATCAAATGAATTTTGTTTCTTTCCTTACATATGAAATGAATAAAACTCGTCTACAAGTTATTGTTCTAAATACAAAATGGAGGGTTATGAAATTATCATGGAAAAAGAAACAGCACCCTAAAAGTTATGACCTAATTATCCTCAAAATATAAATCAGCACTTATTGATCTATACTGCCACCTATAAAACAGTGCCCCATGAATTCTAAATATTCATAAAATAAGAAGTCTTGGTGTGAACCTTAAAGTGAGACAAGACAATAGTAAAATGTAGTAAAATTTACCTCAGTCATCAGGATCAATCCTCGATTAAATACAACAAGAAGTCTATCTTCATCAGATTCTAATAGTATTCTGAAGGCACTAGAAGAAAACATAAAGTTCAGTTTGAGAATTCCAAATTAAAATGGAACACAGAGGTGATGAAGAAAACCTAAGTGAAATTGTCAACTAAGTTCTTTGCTTTATTAGCTACAAGAGAGGGCTAACTCTTCAGCAATGCAGAGAAGAGAAAGTTAAATAACAAACTCACTAACTTATAAGAGAAACACTGTGTTTACTAATATCTAATCAACTCTTAATTATCCACAGTGGTAGGAGAGCTTGGATGGGAATTAATTTTTTTAAGGTTTTTGCCATAGGGCGTCATGGCTTGTGAGCGAGCAAGTGAGCGCGCGCAAGAGAGCGAGAGATATCCCTTCTCCGTTATTCCCCTCTTGGGATTTTGGGCATGCATGCACATATACCTAAGGTGATTTTTTTATCAAGTCACTGAGTTTGGGACTCAAATTGTGGTGGGAATCCAGTGCTTCAACCATCATGCTACCTGCTGGCCCTGTGAGTATTTTTAAGTTTCAGTATAAACAATGTTGATTTTTTAAAAAAAGAATTATTTTATTTGTTATTTATTTTTTAATTCGACTAGAGACAGAGACAGAAAGAGAGAGAGAGAGAGAGAGAGAGGGAAAGTGAGAAAACAAGCCTCCAGGTTAGGGACTCAAACTGTAGTCAGGCACATGGGAATCCAGCGCCTTAACCACCATGCCATCTGCCAGCCCCAACAGAGTGTATTTCATTAGGTACTAGAAACTGTTACAAAATATGATCGGAAATCCTCCTTTGTAGATGTTTTATGAAGGAAGATAACCTGGAACAACCTCATCTTGGACTCAGCAGCTTAAGATACTACACTGAGGATACACCAGCAGATGGTATAATGGTTACATCACTGGACTCCCACGTTGTAGTTGACTGCGGTTTGAGTTCCAGACCTGGTGACTTAAAACTCTAGATGTGTGTACATGCCCAAGATCCTGAGAGGAGAATGGAAGAGAAGGGATTGTGATTTGGCCATTCCCCTGGGGAAAGATTTCTTGCTTTCTGTCTGTCTCTCTGGTGAGCATGTGTGTCTTATAGCAAAAACCTCTTGGGGGAGGGGGGAAGAAGAGATAGTACTGTGAAGTCTTCAGGAAAGTACTACAAAAAAAATGTATGCCTAAAAAAAGGACACCATCTGTAAATTTTAAACATAATATATAGAAGCATTTGAAAAAACTGGCCTAAACTTTATTTCTAAAGGAAAATGGAATTAAGTGCAATTTGTAGCAGTTCTTTCATAGCCATTCTCCAGTAGCTCTGGAGAATTAACTGTAGATGTTTTGTTATTTTGGCCAATTCCTATAGACAGAAAAGACAGACAGGGGCCAGCAGGTGGTATGGTAGTTGTGGGGCTGGACCCAAATGGCTGACTGCCGTTTGAAAATCAGACCTGGCTTGCTTTCTCACTTCCCTACTAGCTCTATCTCTGGTCAAATTAAAACATGATAATAATAAATAAAATTAATTCTTTAAAAATAACTGTTTAAGAGTAGCTGGTTGTGGGCCAGCAGTTGGTGTGAAGGTTAAGGCCCTGGAACTCACATGGCAGATTCTGTGGTTTGAGTCCCGGACCTGGTGGCTTGAAAATTATGTTGGGTGTGCATGTGTGTGTGTGTCTGTGTGCGTGTATGCCCAAAATCCCATAGGGAGAATGAAGGAAAAGGGACTGTGGCATGGCCATATCCCCTGGGGGAAGATGTTTCACTTTTTTTCACTCTGTTTCTCTCTGACAAGCACACGTGCCCTACGGCACACATACACATATATAAAAAAATAACTCGTTAACTTACAAAATAAAAATGTTCTAAAGTGACTAAATGAATAAATGCTTTCCCAATAACCAGAAAGAATTAGCAAACTTTAGTTATAAATAACGTAAATGTTTTTTCTTTTAATGTCAAAAGTATGTATCCTTATCTCTTCACTTGGAAAAACAAACTAAAAAACAAACCCCACCCAAAAATTAGAAAACACTTTTACCTTATTAAAGTAGTCCAGCAGGAGCGGCCATCTAAGCAACGTAAGTAACAACTTATGGTTGTTTTCTTAAACTGTTTAATGTCTTCTAATTCTTCTTCTCTCATATCTGGCCTCTGAGCAATAAATAGCTGCATCAGGTTAAATAGTTCTTCCACTGCCTAAAAGAGGCAAAATAAGCAATATGATGATCCTTTAATCTTAGAATATTTTAGAATACCTGTTTATAATTTCTGAATGTTTTGTTCATTAGCTAACTCTTGAAGTTACACAAGTAAGTTAGATTACACTACTACTCAGCAATAGTTATCATAAAATTAGTAACAGATTTTAAAGATTTAATGTACCATCCACTGAAAGAAATAATAAAACAGAAATTTTAAAAGATTAAAAATTTTAAGTATAGTTTGTTTTAGTTTCAATACTGTTTAAAGTACCAGTTTTGTAACTTTAAATGTGTCTAGAGATGTGTTACACTAACCCTTCCCTTTAATACATGAGAAATAACTACTTGTCATAAAGACTGTGCCTTAATTATATATGAATCAATACCATTTCTGAGATAATCACTTGTGCCAACAGTTGGAATGATCTTTTTCAATTAACGATTAGTTCAAGTTCCTGATGAATAAAACATGGGAATCAATATTTTAATGAAAGCAATAGTTGTGATTTTATATTTTACTCATGTGTATATTAAGAAAGGGTTGCTTTTCTTTTCTTTTTTTTGGGAGAGGTTTTTGCCATAGGGCGTGTGCGCTCGCCAGACAGAGACAGACAGAGAGACAGAAAGTGAGAAATCACCCCCCAGGGGGATGGTCATGCTGCAATCCCTTCTCCATTCTCCTCTCGGGATCTTGGGCATGCACGCACACGCGCCCAGTGTGAATTTTAAGCCACTGGGTCTGGGACTCGAACCGTGGTCGACTACGTGGGTGTCCAGCGACATAGCCATTACGCTAACTGCTGGTCCCAGAAAGGGTTGCTTTTCTAACACATACCTGCCAATGAACAAGCAAAGTTATTTGTGGCAAAAAGTGATTTAAACACTAATTTCACGATAATTTCCAATAGATCAGTTCTACAATAAAGGACACATTTTACCTATTTCATGGCCAAGAAACAGAATGAGGGATGATAACCATTCTTACTCATTCAGCATCTGTCAAAGGTGTTTTTAACTCTAGAAATCACATTTAGCAACCAAGTAACATATTTACATGAATGTAACAGAGACAAATCTTTTGAAACAGCAAATACCCTCCTGACTCCTCTGAAGTCAGACAGACTTTCCGTTTTTTCCTTTGGTGTTTGTACAGCCTTGATACTTAATGCATTCACTCTCTTTCTTATATTATAGGCATCCTAATTTTCTTGACTGAAACTCAATGCCACATGTATAAAAGGAAGTTTACAACAGAGTGAATACTGATATCTGGGAATGGTGATCTTACAAGGAGGGAGAGGTTGATTTAATATAAAACCTACAAATAGTCTACAGAGGAAAAGGGGTCAGATACAGTCTGCAAATGCATACTTGTATACTGACAGATCATGTAACCATTTCCTTCACTTGGATAGAACTTGAGAAATAAAACTATGGAACCTACTAGCTTAAGGCAAAGTATTGCCTAGCTCATAGCGTACCATAACATGTAGACTGTAATAAGAAACAGCTAATTTTTACATCTTCCTTAAAACTCTATCACAAAGTTGACTTTTTTCATCAAGTACTCCATGAAAGATACATTTATAAGACCCTAAGTTAAAATAGTTAAGTTCCATTAGGGATGAAGGTTTTAACTTCAAGCTAAGAAAATTATCCATATAAAAATATGGAATGTTATAACAATATAGAATTGAATACATATACCCAAGAAGACAAATATACGTCAAGTCCTTAAGAAAGCATGGTTAGACTATTCTTCTGTATTTTTGTCATTACTTTCATCAGGGGGAAAAACAGGTTATTCCCAGTCAATGTGAGGACACCGATATGAGAGTATCAATTTTACTCACTCCAGGGTATTGGCTGGCATGTGGTGTAAGATTCTTAAAGGCCCACTGGATGTTCTGGTGAGAAGCCAGTTGTCGTGTAAATGCAGGAGACTGCTCACAGCAGAGCCGCAGAATGCCGTAGTAGGCAGGCAGCATCCCACGATTAAAAAGCACCACATCCTGATCATCATGGTCAGCAAGGATGTAATTGAAGGCAATGTTCTTGGTTACCA
Source organism: Tupaia belangeri chinensis (assembly GCF_000334495.1). Classification (NCBI taxonomy): domain Eukaryota; kingdom Metazoa; phylum Chordata; class Mammalia; order Scandentia; family Tupaiidae; genus Tupaia; species Tupaia belangeri. Next base: position 3,658,882 of record NW_006159835.1, on the reverse strand, counting down.
CTGGGTTCTGAACAATAAGGCGGATATTCTCTGGACAGTCAGCACACACATTGTACCAAAATGAAAGCAAAGCCTGTTTATTGTGATTTGTAGCTATTGCTGGCTCAGAAAGTTTAGGCTGGAAAAGGTTCCACAAATCCATGAAATATGTGGAAAACATCAGCTTCTCAGTTTTGGAAATTAAACAGTAAGTCATAAAGCTAAAATATGGCACTAGCTTTGTAGTACCATGAACAGCAGCATCAACATAAAGTTTGGCTCTTGAGAGCAAACCAAGGAGCACGTTGTAGACCTGATGTAGGACTACTGTTGTGTCTGGACTGAGTGGAAGGTCCCGGGTTGGGATGTGCAAAGACCTTGTTGACCGGAACATCTGGCGGAATGAATTGCTCGGTATAAGGGACACCAGAAGATAAGCTGCAGCTATAAAACGTAAAACAAAACCGTCAGATCCTTATAAGATATAAGACTGAAGAGCAGTCATTAAACACAAAGCCACTCTTCCGTTCAAATAAAAATTAAGGGACACAAACATTTCATTTAGTATCTTTTTCAAAAAAAAAAGTTAAAAAAAAAAATTGCTATAGGAGACCAGCACATGGTGAGGAAGTTAAGACACTGGATCCCATATGGCTGACTCAATGGTTTGAGTCCAAACTCGGTAACTTGAAAAACACTCTGGGTGTGTGGGTATGTGTGCCCAAAATTCTGAGTAAAGAATAGAGAAAAAGGGATTGTTGTGTGGCCAACCCCCACGGAGGATGATTTTTCACTTTTCTTCTCTTTCGGTATCTTCGGCAAGAACGTGTATTCAACAGTAAAAAACTTGAATTTCTTCTATTTGATATAGGGCAATCCCACCAGAGATATAAAATGAGAAAATAGCTTCCAGGGGGAATGCCCTTGCCACAATCCTTTCCACTCCATTCTCCTGTAAAGATCTTGCCATGTATTTTTCAAGGTGCTGGGTCCGGAATTCGAACTGCAGTCAGCCATGTGACATCCAGCTGCCCTCACCACCACACTACCTGGCTGGCCCTTTAATACCATTCTTTCTGCTTTCCTCTTGGCCCTATAGAAAGATCCCAAAGGGTAATAGATAAAACCCTTCCATTCTGCCACTGTTATTTCATAAGTGGTGACAACATCAGCCATTAGCTTACACAGCTTTTAACCTCTTTCCTTTTGCTTTTCTAAGATGTGGAATTACCCCACTTTATTATTTCTCTCTCTTTAGAAGGCAGTATGATTTAACAGAGACACAAGTTTCAGTCAGAAGGCCTGCCACCAGAAGGTGCTTGCTTGACATCATCAAACCATTTAATGTTTTCTGGTCCTGGTTTTCTGGTTACTTAAAAATAATCACTGGAGACCAGCAGGTGATATAATGGCTATGTTGCTGGACTCCTACATGTAGTCGACCGTGGTTTGAGTCCCAGATCCAGTGGCTTAAACTCATGCTGGATGCGTGTGCACGCGTGCCTAAGATCCTGAGAGGAGAATGAAGGAGATGGGATTGTGATGTGGCCATCCCCCCAGGGGGTGATTTCTCGCTTTCTGTCTCTCTCTGTCTTTCTGGCAAACACACACGCCCTATAGCAAAAAACTCTTAAACGCATAAATAATAATTTGCAGATAATGATAAAATATGACTTAACTTATACAAACAGGATGAGATATATGAAGTGTCCTTTGTATATATTATTATTATATATATGCTAATTCAGGAAAATATGTCTCTAAGGATAACCTTAAACTCAAAGGAAGAATCTTTCCTTCAACATAACCTGAAAACTGTTATTAAGCCTGTTATAATTCTGAGAGGCTAATAACACTAGTTGGAACCCCCCTATAAAAGCAATTACTATGTGGGACCAGCAGCTGGCCTAATGGCTATGTCGCTGGACTCCCATGTAGCCAACTTCAGTTCGAGTCCCGGACCCGGTGGCTTAAACTCATGCTGGGCATGTGTGTGTGCATGTGTGCCCCAAGATCCCGAGAGGGAAGGTGTGGCCATCTCCCCTGGAGGATGATTTCTAGCTTTCTGTCTTTCTTTCTGGCGAGTGCACGGGCCCTATACAACAAAAATCCCCCCCCCCTCTCCCCCCCCCCCCCCAAAAAAAAAAAAAAAAAAAAAAAAAAAGCATTTACTATGAATAACGCCCTTAGCTAGGCACTTTATAAATATCTCATTCAAAGTCCTCACAATCATCCTGTAAGTAGGTGATGTTACACTAAGAAATCTGAATTGTGGAGAAGCAAAGACCAAGGTCACAAATAAAAGGTAAGGTGAAGGGACTGCAGATGGTGTAATGGTTACATCACTGGACTCCCACGTAGTCAACTGCAGTTCATCCCAGACTGAGTGGCTTAAAACTCATGCTGGGTACTTTTGCACGTGTGTCTAAAATCCAGGGGGAATAGAGGACAGGGACTGTAGGGTAGCTATTCCCCCTGCAGAGTGATTTCTCTCTATCTTGCTGGTGAGCGCACGTGCCCTATAGTGAAGAAAAAAATTCTCTTAAACAGAAAAAAAAGGTAAGGTTGAGTCTGGACTAGGCCTTGAGAAATAATGATGAAGATAATAATAAGAATGATAAAACAGTAACAATAACAAGACATACCAACATTTATTGCATGTATACTATTTGACGACATAACTTTTTTTTTTTTTTTTGGTGAGAGGTTTTTGCTACAGGGCGCCTGCACTCGCCAGAAAGACAGAGACAGAGAGATAGAATGCGAGAAATCACCCCCCAGGAGGAATGGCCACGCCACAATCCCTTTTCTTACATTCTCTTCTCGGGATCTTGGGCACACATGCACACACACCCAGTGTGATTTTAAGCCAACGGGTCCAGAATTCGAACCGCAGTCGGCTACATGGGAATCCAGCGACACAGCCATTACACTAACTGCTGGTCCCCCCCACCCTTTTTTATATCTATTTATTTATTTATTTGATGACATAACTTTATGTGGTAGGCACTGCTTTTATTATCCTTTCTTTCAGGCTTAAAACAGTAAGACTTCCCTATATTATATAGTTAGTAGTAGAGCCAGGATTCAAACTTAAGACTGTCAAATTCACGTGCTAATGTTATGGAACATCTTCAAAACTCTAATGCCTAATTTAAGGCTCTTTCTAATACACCAATTAGTTCTCTTCCATTATTCTATCCATAATTTAACAATTTCTCTTGATTGTCAAAGCAGATAGATTAGGATTCCTAAAATTAATTGTAGTCTATTTTTAAAAATGTATTTCAAAGAAAGAAACTGTGTGCAATATTCCATTTTCTACATCTGGTTAGTATGATTTTTTTTTTTTTAGGTTCAGTTTGGTATGTTTCAAATGTAAAACTCTGGCATGTAAGCACTATCCTGATCAACTTTTGGATAAAACTGTGATTTACGAAAGTAATTTGTGATTGGGACCAGCAGTTGGCGTAATGGCTATGTCGCTGGACTCCCCACGTAGTCGACCGTGGTTTGAGTCCGGGACCCAGTGGCTTAAACTCACGCCGGGCGCATGTGCGTGCATGCCAAAGATCCTGAGAGGAGAAAGGAGTAGAAGGGATTGCAGCGTGGCCATCCCTCCTGGGGGGTGATTTCTCACTTTTTGTCTCTCTGTCTCTGAGCGCAGGCGCCCTATAGCAAAAAACCTCTCAAAAAAAAAAAAAAAAGTAATTTGTGATTTAAAAAAAGTTATTCATTTTAAGTACTTTTACCATGGGTCAGTTGGTGGCAAGGTGGTTAAAGCACTGGACTCCCACTTGGCCAACCATGGTTGAAGTCCTGGATCTGTCAGCTTGTTTTCTCACGTTCCCTATCTCTTTCTCTGTTAAAAAAGCTTACACAGTTTTTTAAACCTCTTTCCTTAGATGTAGAATTTTCCCACTTTATCATTTACTTGTCCTTAGAAAGTAGTATGATTTAACAGAGACACAAGTTTTAGTCATAAGACCTGCCACCAGAAGGTGCCTGCCATAATAAAATAATAATGATATGAATGAAATTAAATTAAATAATTCTTAAAAATAAAAAACTTTTACATTTTATTAAGAAAAAAAATGTGAACATACTAAAAGGCTGAAAAAATTGTACTGACAAACCACAGACCTACTACATATACTCTACAGTTAACATTTTGTTTTGCTTTATACCTAACCATCTCTCTCTCTCTTTCTTTTTGAGAGAGACTTTTTCTTTAGAGTACGTGTGGCTCACCAGAGAAAGAGAAAGCAATAAATCACCCCCTAGGGGGTTTGGCCAAGCAGCAATCCCTTCTCCTCCAGGGATTTTGGGAACCTACACATAAGCACATGGTGTGAGTTTTAAGCTGCCAAGTCTGGGACTTGAACAGTGGTCAATGACATGGGAGTCAAACAATGTAATCATTACACCATCTGCTAGTCTGCCATCTCTCCATTCTTATAAAAGCTGTTAAATAAAAACTAAGTCCTGCTAGAGAGAAAAATACAGCTTTTTAATTATGTTAATCTTTGAGAGCAATTAGGAAGGTTAATTTGCAAGAATAAGAGTTTTTGGGTTTGTTTGTTTATTTATGTAATTGCTAGAGGGTAGCTGTGCTTACCAGAGATAGTGAGGGGCATACTTAAATGGGATGTGGTCATGTCAACCCCTTCCCCTCCATTTCCCACACTGTAGGACATGGAAATGCACATACAAGCACCTGGTGTTTTTCAAGCTGCCAGGGCAGGGCTCTGAACGAGAGTTGGCAATGTAGAATCTGGTTCCTTCAACCACTAGGCTATAATTTTACAATTATAAATAAATAATGCTTGGGTTGGCCCCGTAGCCTAGTGGTTAAGAGAGCTGGACTCTTTTTTTGAGATTTTTTTTTTTTTTTTTTTTGCTATAGAGCGCATGTGCTTGCCAGAAAGACAGAGAGACAGAGACAGACAGAAAATGAGAAGTCCCCCACCCCCCAAGGGAGAATGGCCATGCTGCAATCCCTTCTCTTCCATTTTCCTCTCAGGATCTTGGGCATGCACGCACATGAGCCCGGCATGAGTTTAAGCCACCGGGTCCGAAACTTGAACCACGGTCGACTATATGGGAATCCAGCGAGATAGCCATTACGCCAACTGCTGGTCCCAAGGGAGCTGGATTCTGTACAACCCATTGTTGTCTAAATCATGACCCTATCAGCTAGAAAAACCACCAGGATTGTACTATATGCCCCAAACCCCTACAGGATAGAGAAATGGAGGAGACAAGATTATACCATGACCATGCCCCATTGGAGGTGCTTTCTCCCTTTGTCTCCTCTTTGGTAAATATCCTCTAGCAATGAAAAATAACTAGGGTCCAACAGGTGATAGGAGTCTTACTCACTGGACTCCCACATGGCCGACCACGGTTTGAGTCCTGGACCTGGCAGCTTGAAAATCATGCTTGGTCCATGTGCACATGTGTGCCCAAAATCCAAAGAGGAAAAGAGAGGAGGGATTGTGGCATGACCATTCTCCCTGAGGGGTGATTTATTTTCTTTCTCTGTGTCTGTGTCTCTTTCTGGCAAGTGCATGCACTCTATGGCAAAAACCTGAAATAAACAAACAAATAACGCTGTTGCTCCTCTATAGACTGACTTACTTATACTAGAATTCCTGAATTTGTATTACAGTTAAAAAGTGTGTGTGTGTATACACAAGAGATTTTTGTGATAAAGTGTGTGTACTCGCTGGAGAGACAGAGAAAGACAGAGAGACAGCAAGAAATCACCCCTGGGGGGTGGGGTTGGCAACGCCACAATCCCTTCTCCTCTTGGGATTTTGGGCATGCATGCACACATGGCCAGAATGAGTTTCAAGCTGCCAGGTCTAGGGCTTGAACCACAGTCTGCCATGTGGGAGTCCAGGGATATAACCATTTCACCATCTGCTGGTCCCAGAAAATAATACTTTTAAGGATCTTGGTACATACTGCTGAACTGTTTTTCGTAAGGGTAACATTAATTTACAATGTCACTGTAATGTATAAGAGTATGATTTCTGGGACCAGCATATAGTGTAATAGTTACTACACCATCTCCCCAGGAAGTGAGTTCTCATTCTCTGTCTCTGGTGCGCACATGTGTCCTATACCAAAAACCTCTCAAAAAAGTACAATTTCCTCAGCACCATCATGATATCAGGTGGAACAGCCGGCTAAATAACTGTATTGGCAGTTTAACATGGATTTTTTTCCTTTCATTGTTTTATGCTCAGTGGCAGGCACACAAGTCAGTTTTTACAATTATCTTGAATGCTGGGGCCAGTAGGTGGTGTGGTGATTAGGGTGCTGGACTCTCACATGGCCAACAGTGGTTCAAGTCCCAGACCTGGTAGCTTGTTTTCTCACTTTCCCTCTCTCCCTCTGTCTCTGGTGAGCACACGTGTCCTATGGCAAATTAAAATAATAATAAAATAATTCTTAAAAAAACAAAAACAAAAATCTTGAATGTTAACCAGCACATGTCAGTTCTTAGAAATAATTATAACATTGTGGGGTTAAAATAGTAGGAAACTAGTAGGAAAAACAAGCCCATAAGCAAAACCCAATCCTGTTCACTATAAGGTATTTCTCGCAAATAAACCTTTCGTTTTATTTAAAAATGAAAATAAATTCCCGTATGCCCTCACTCAGTTTCTCAGATTATTAACATCTATTATTACCATGGTAGATTTATCCAAACTAAGAAACCAACATTAGCATGTTACTACAAAGCTCCATACTTTCGATTTTACTAGTTCTCTCCAATGTTCTTTTTTTTCTTCCAGGATTCAATGTAGGATACATTATATTTACTTGCCATGTCTCCTTAAAATCACAGTTTCCTAGACTTTCCTTTTTTTTTTTAAACCTCTTAAGATAGTGTATTTTTTCAATTTATTTATTTATTTTTGTATATACATTCAATCACACTGTTTAGCTTAAGATTTTCCTTCTTTTTGATGATCTTCCATTTTCAGCAATACTGTCAGTCACAGACTGTCCCTTAAATTGAGTTTATCTGATGTTTATCAAGGTTTGACACAGATTTTTTGAGTTTGTGGGAGAACGACCACAGAGATAAAGTATCATTTGGCATATCATATCAAGGGTACACACTATTAAAATTACTTATCAGTGATGAAGCTAACCTTAACCATTAGACTGAGTTAACATTTGTCAAGTTTCTTCACTCTCATGTTATAAGTCACTAAAGTCATACTCATGGAGTAGGAAGTTAAGTTCCACTTTCTAAGGCGGAAGACTGCAAGAAATTATTTGGAATTCTTCTGAAGGGGAGATTTGCTTATTATCCATGTTTTCATTTTTTCATTCATTTATTTACATAAGTATGGACTCACAGATACTTATTTTATACTCCAGGTTATAATCCAGTGCCACGTTACTTGTTATTCAGATTGTTCCCACTTTAGCCCCTGGCAGTTTTTCAGTTTAGCTTTGTGTTTCTTGGACATACATGTATAACTTTTAAAAATAATTTATTTTTAATTTTATTTATTCATTTATTGTAATTTGACCAGAGAGAGAGAAAGTGAGAAAGCAAGCCACCAGATCCGGGACTCAAAACAGTGGCTGGCAATGTGGGAGTGTCCAGCACCTTAACTACCACGCCACCTGTTGATTCCCTAATTATGTTTTTGAGTACTTCTTCACAAATTCTCTAGGCTCATCTTATACATTCCCTGCCATAATCCTAAAATAAATAATTTTTCCAAGGGCTCTGAAACCATTTACTGAAGAACAGTTCCAACAGACATCTGGGCATTGGATGTGGTGTTGTTACCAGACTGCCACCATGGCTCTTAGCAGGCAGCTGGGAAATGTTTTCAATGATTAAACAAATGTTTAAAATTAAGTGTTTTGATTTTCAATTCCTTAAATTATTTTCAAAAGTGAACATATTGTATGTTTACTTATAATTTTCTTTTTTTAATATTTGACTTTTAGTTTTGTCATTATTTTAATTTGACTAGAGAGAGACAAATAGTACTTATTCAAAGAAAGAGGGAAAGTGAGAAAGCAAGCTGCCAGGTCTGGGACTCAAACTGTGGTTGGCCATGTGGGAGTCTAGCACCTCAACTACCATGCTATCTGCTGGCCCTTATAAACAATTTTGTGAAATATCTAGTTTTGATATGTGTTAATCTGTCTTTCAGAATCTTTGTTTAATCTCTACCAGCCTGTGTGCAATAAAGGTGTTTATCATTTACCCCCATAATTTTAGTCAATATTTTCTCTTACCCTGTTTTATGTCTTTATTTCTATATTTTATTCTTATCCTTCTTAAGGGTTGCTTTTAAAATGGAATTTTCTGACCTTTTAGTTCATTCACTAACGTTGATCATGCCTTGGCACTCTACCAGGCAAAGTAACAAAAAACGTAGAAGCAATGTCACTTAAGAAAGAACACAATCTCCTATTCTTTTTTTTTTTTGAAGAGGTTTTTTGCTATAGGGCGCGTGCACTCGCCAGACAGACAGAAACAGACAGAGACAGAAAGCAAGAAATCACCCCCCCAGGGGGGATGGCCACGCCACAATCTCTTCTCCTCCATTCTCCTCTCGGGATCTTGGGCATGTGCGCACACACGCCTGGCATGAGTTTTAAGCCGCTGGGTCCGGGACGCGAACTAGCCACGCTGTCGACTACATGGGAGTCCAGTGACATAGCCATTACGCTAACTGCTGGTCCCACAATTTCCTATTCTTAAAGGAAAAAAAAAGGTTATTTGTAAAACATTGCCACAGGCTTCCAAATACGAATATAATTTTGGCCTTTAAATGTCTCCAAGAGTTTCATTATACAACAATGGATATACTGTAGTTGCCTTAAAAACAAAACAATAATAAAATTTGGAAAAACAGTAATGGCTTGTTAAATTCTGAATATTTGACTTACAAGTCCTGACTCTAGGATAATTGTGAGCCAAAAGAAACCTCTCAACCCAGTTTTCCATATTCTGTAAGACCCAGCTGTGTGCCAGTTTATTTCGGGGTGTCTGTACTGCCAGCCAATCCAGACATTGAGAAGGATTGTATTCAATCACCTACAAATAAAATGATGACAGAATGTAAGACCAACAAAATGAGCAGTTACTTTTTTAAAACTTACTTTTGTACATGCTATTAAACATTTAAGTATAAATGAGTTTAAAAAAACTAGAGACAAAAGCAAGTCTCACCTATGTGATTTTCCCCCATCTTTAAAGCGGTTATCAATAGGACATGTTCAAGAAAATGTGTCATTAATTTACAAAATAAGACAAATACAAATACTCAATGACTTTTTGGTTTTGTTAATTTATAAATTTAATTAAAAATCCTTCAAACTATTAGTTATTTTTTTTATTCCAAGTCCAACCTAGTACTGTTAAATGAGAATCTAAAGCAGTACTTGTTTTATTTTTTTTTTGGAGAGGTTTTTGCTAACAGGGCGCGTGTGCTCGCCAGACAGACAGAGAGACATAGAGACAGAAAGCGAGAAATCACCCCCCAGAGGGGATGGTCACGCCGCAATCCCTTCTCCTCCATTCTCCTCTCGGGATCTTGGGCACGCGCGCACACGTGCCCGGCGTGAGTTTTAAGCCACCGGGTCCAGGACGCGAACCGCGGTCAACTACGTGGGAGTCCAGCGACATAGCCATTACGCTAACTGCTGGTTCCCATGCAGTACTTGTTTTTAAGAGAGAATTTTGCTATAGGGCATGTGTGCTTGTGATGGTCACTCTGCAACCCTTTATCCTCCAGGAATCTTGGGCACACATGCATGAGTTTCAAGTCACGGGGTCTGAGACTCAAACCCTGTCTACCACATGGGAGTCCAGCGATGTAACCATTATGCCATCTACTGGTCCTGAGATTTTTTTTTTTTAAATGGAAAAGAGAGGGCCAGCATTTGGCTTGGTGACTAAGGTGCTGAATTCCCACATGTCTGACCCCAGTTTAAGTCCCAGGCCTAGTGGTTTGAAAAAAATCACACCAGGTACACACGCATAAATGCCCACAAGAAAGGAGGAGAAGGTGATTTCCTACTTTCCCTCTCTGTCTCCTTGGTGAGCATACATGCCGTATGGCCAAAAAAAGAAAAAAGACAGAAAGAAGAGAAAAGAGAATCTTAAAATCCAGAGTACAAACTATGCTTGCCTGCAAGCCCAATCCTGTGGTGGCCTGTTTTTATTGGAACACAGCTAGGACCACGCATATACTTAATGTCTATGGCTGCTTTTAGGATAAAAGAGCATAGTCAAATAGTTTCAAGAAAGTATGTGTGGCCAACAAAGATTAAAATATTTGCTATCTAGTCCTTTAGAGAAAAGTCGCCCCTGGCATAAAGTTTTCTCAACACTCACCATGGAGAAATTTTGTAACCTTAGCAGTTAAGTCTGAAAGAATGGAAGTGCTTGGTGCTTCTTATATCATTTCTGTCAACTGCTGAAAGTATCTGGTTTGTGTTTCTAGAGCTTCTACTTGCTTTATGGAATCTTTGCTGAGGGTAGGGAATGGAGAACTTCAGATTGGCTAAAAAGCTGTTTAGGACACCAAGAAAAAAGTCTTTAAACATCTGGGAGTCTAGCTAAGAACTCATTTTCTCTCCCCTAACCTCCTATTTAAACTCCCCTTCTTTCCTGGACCTGTGATTTACTAAAGCTGTTCAGGGTACCTAAGTAAGAAGAAAGTGGTACTTAAAATGGTAGTGACCATAATGTAAAAAATAAAGTCCTTGTTAAAATAAACATTAAAAACATCCGCTCTAAGACTTACCTCCCATATCCTTTGCAGAATATAAGATGCAAAGGGAGGCATTCCAGGAGGTCCCCCAGCAAACTCCATTAGCATAGTCAACAACTTGAAGAAGGGATTAGCTGCCTGCAAGACACATAGCACTGTGTTTGTAGAGCATATGAGCTGATCTCTTTCATCAGAAAAGAAACACATACTCTTCTACACATCACACTTAAATTTGCTGTTACAGAGGCCAGTAAGTGGTGTGGTGGATGAGATGCTAGACTCCTACATGGCCGACTGTGGTTTGAGTCCTGGACCTAGTGGCTTAAAAATCATGCTGGGCACATGTGTGTGCCTAAAGTTCCAAAAGGAGAATGGAACAGAAGAGACTGCAGAGTGGCCATCCTCCCTGAAGCACGTCTCACTTTCTCTCTCTCTGTCTCAGGCAAGCATACATGCCCTATGGCAAAAATCTTAAAAAAAAAAAAAAAAAGTTGTTAGATAAGCAGAGCTTTGATCAAAGGGACACAGAGAGTGAGTGAGAGAAAGGAAAAATGAGAAACAAGCCACCAGGTCCAGGACTGGAACCGCAGTCGACCATGTGGGAGTCCAGCACCTTCACCACCAGGCCACCTGCGAGCCTCAATCTTTATTATTTTTAAACTGGCAAACACCATATATATTTACAGTATACAACATGCTTCAGGTATTAACTAATGTCATCATATTGTACAATATAGATCTCTTGAACTTATTCATACTAACTGAAATTTTATTAATATATCCTTTGACCAACATCTCTCAAAATAAATTTGGATAATAAAACAACCATGATCTACTGAAAAAAATTTATATGTGGTGGCAACAGCAGGTATCATAGTGGTTGAGGTTCTGGATTCCCACATGGCTGACCATGGCTCGAGTCCCAGACCCCAAGGCTTGCTTTCTCTTTCTCTCTCTCTCTGTTGAGCATACATGCCTTATACAAATTTAAAAACAGTAATAATAAATAAAATTAAAAAAAAAAGGATTTCTGTGGCAACCTTTAATCACTAAGGGGTAATTTGTATGACATACATATTGTTAAAGAAACTGTATTTTACTGTGTACCTATTGTCCACACATGCAGAGTTCTGTTTAGTCTACTGCTTCTCTTGGGCACAATTTCTCAATGACATCGAGTCATTGGGAAAGTCATGACACATTTTTGCACTGAAAAATATGTCATGGGGCCAGCAGGTGGCATGGTGGTTAAGAGCACCCGACTCCCATGTGGCCAACCACAGTTTGAGTACCGGACCTGGCTGCTTGCTCTCTTGCTTCCCTGCCGACCCCCTCCCCGCCACCTCCCTTGGTCTCCTCCCTCTCTCTCCCTCTCGCTCTGTCCCTCTCTGGTGAAAGAAAAGAAAGAAAGAGAAAGAAAGTTAAATAATTCTAAAAAAAAAAAAGGAAAAATGCATCACGACTTTCTCAATGACCTAATATACATGTCAAACCAAACAACTTAGCTTAGCATCTAGGTGACATTCTGACATACTGAATTTATATGTATATTCAGTTGTGAAAACGTGATAAGACATTAAGAAATAATTCGGTTTATTCAAATTATGCCCTTAAACAATAGGCTATCATGTTATGGGAAAAACTGTAATAATTTTTGCTAAGAACATTTACAAAGGCTCAGTTGAAAACACTACCAGAGCTGATAATAGTTTTAATAACAAGATTAACAAATGTTTACATACCTCAGGAGTCAACTTTGCTATTGACGTGAAAAGCATGGATACAATCTAAAATGGAAAATAGAGACTTTCAGAATATTCTTTTAAAAATTACCAAAAAATTGTGACTGTTTCTTACCACTTACATGTTCTGCAAGTCGATTATTGTATCGACACAGGCTGAAAATCAGGTTACAAGTCTGTCTTATATTGATGCCATCACGAATATGTTGAAACAAGAAGGGAAATCCCTGTTAAGAGCAAACGTTGTTCATTTAAGAACTGCTGTTTTATTGTTTTTGTGATGATCAAATTGTCCAATATTAGAGAAGGTATTACCTTCCCTCCTGTTAAAGCTGCCATATCAGTCTGTGATAATGTCAGATGCCTAAAAGAAAATATTAGTGGAAATAAGTTTTTCTTCTTCCTTGGTATTATTTTATATGTATTGATATTGTGACATGCATCAGAACTGTTCATTCGATTATATCTGTGTCAACCTATAAAGTGATTTTTTTTTTTTTTTTTTGCTTTTGCTCATTAGACTTGCTTGCTAAATATCCTTTAGAAAACTTCTCAAGATTCCAGGATTGGCATAGGGAAGCCCCAAAACACTTTATTTCCATTTAATTAACTCAATATTTTAGAACATAAAAACACCAAGAGAGATCTAAAATTTTCTAATTTTATTTAGAAAGCTGGGGATGACATGCGATCCCTCAAAACCAAATACTTTTGGGGTCAGCAGGTGACATGGTGGTTAAAGGCACTGGACTCCCTCCCACCTGGCTGACAGTGGTTTGAGTCCCAACCTGGAAGCCTGCTTTCTCCCTTTCCCTCTCTTTGTCTCTCTGTCTTTCTCTGGTCAAATAAAATAATAATAATAATAATAAAGTTAAAGGAAACACTTAAAAAAAGACAAGTGGACCTTTATGAAATATTAGTGTCATCTCCCAGTTTTAAATTACTATACACTTCTCTTTTAACTTATCACAGAAAGTTTCAGATAAACAAAAAATACAATAATGCAATCGGTCTATCGTTCAGCTTCAAATTTAGTAAAATCATAGTAATTCTTGGGGCCAGGAGGTAGCATGGTGGTTAGGGCTCTGAATTCCTGCATGAATAACTATCGTTTGAGTCCCGGACTTGGCGGCTAGCTTTCTCACTTTCCCTCTCTGACTGGTCAAATTTAAAAATAATAATAAAAAAGAAAATAATTGTTCTTAAAAAATCATAGCCATCCTTGCTTCATTGTGCCCCCCACCCACTACATATGGATTATTCTGAGGCAAACTCCAGGTACTTTATCATTTAACCTATAAATGATACTCAGTGAGTATCTCTAACAAATAAATTTCAGAACATTACCATGGTACCATTAGTCATGTCTAAAATAGATCATCAATTCTTTACTATCATTAAATATCGAGTGTGCAAATGTTTTCAAATTTTTAAAAGAAAACTTTATAGTTAATTTGTTCGAATCAAGATCCAAATGAAGTCCTTTGTTGCAACCAGATGAAAGGTATCTTACATCTTTTAAACTCTTGGTTTCTCTTTCAACTTAGTTTTTAATCTTGTAATTTATCTGTGAAAGAAAGCAAGTTGCTTGTCCAGTTTCCCACATTTCTGTTTTGCTCATTGTATCCTTGTGGTGGTGCCATAACATGTTCTACTGTCCCTGTATTTCCTGTAGTTAGGCCTAAAGATTTGGTAAGATCTACATTTGACTTTTTAAACAAGGAAATTTTGTGGGTAGTGATGTGGACTTTCATCATGAGGCACATAAACATAGTTGGGTTTTGGGTAGCCTTTCTAGCCAATGATGATCATTGTTAAGAAATATTATTTCATGTGGAGCTGGAAAACAGTGATATTCTAATTTCGATAGTCCTTGCATTTATTAGGGTCAAATATGTCTATGATGACAAACTTCTCCTCATCCACCATTTGGCTGCTATGAAGTATAAGTCTTGCAAATATGAAAAATGCTCGATACTGTTCTATATATCAATCTCATCTCCAAAATGATTGACTTAATATACTCTAATTGCCAGTAAATTTTTAAAAGTTTTAAGTATCATTATGGACTTACAGATATGTTTCATAGTTGATGGCAGTTATTATCGATGCTCAAAGTATCTAATCTATGACCAGTAAAAAGCTCCTAACGTTGGCTCTTGAGTTTTTTAAAAATAATTATTTTATTTAGCTTTATTTATTAATATTATTATTTCCTAGTTTGATCAGACAGAGACAGAAAGAGAAAGAGAGAGAGAGAAAGTGAGAAAGCAAGTCACTAGGTCTAGGATTTGAACCTTGGTTAGCCGTATGGGAGTCCAGCATTTTTAACCACCATGTCACCTGCTGGCTCAGATTTGAGTTCTTTTAATGACCTCGGTAATATTAGGTAGACTCCCTTGCTTTCCAAAATGACAAAACGTTCTAGGCTTCTCATTCATTTCTTGCCCCATAACTGGAATTGACCATTTTTGCCAAGGTATCCAAATTCTTTCACTGGGAAATGAGATCTAGAGACTACTATCTAGATGCCAGAAATACTCACTAATACTGGGTTAGACAAGGTTTCCTAGTCTTTTCAGAAAACAAAAGTAGGAAACACATTTTATGTTTGCTTAAAATAAAATATGCCGGGAACTAGCAGTTAGCGTAATGGCTATGTCGCTGAACTCCCACGTAGTCGATCGCAGTTCGTGACCCAGACCCGGTGGCTTAAAACTCACTCCGGGCACGTGTGCGTGCGTGCCCAGGATCCCGAGAGGAGAATGGAGGAGAAGGGATTGCGGCGTGACCATCCCCTCTGGGGGTGATTTCTCGCTTTCTGTCTCTATGTCTCTCTCTGTCTGTCTGGCAAGCGCATGCGCCCTATAGCGAAAACCTCTCAAAA
Organism: Tupaia belangeri chinensis; assembly: GCF_000334495.1. NCBI lineage: Eukaryota > Metazoa > Chordata > Mammalia > Scandentia > Tupaiidae > Tupaia > Tupaia belangeri. The sequence goes on along the minus strand of NW_006159835.1, from coordinate 3,643,508 downwards.
AAAAAAAAAAAAGTCATAAACTCACTGCAATATTTCCAGTGCAAATTTAGTTTTAAATAAATTATGTAAAAACCCTACAATTTTATATTTTTATCCCTTTGTTCTTTTGCTAAAAAAATCTTAGTTTCTAATGACATTACCAACCACTTATTTGCTTTAATACATAATATACTCTAATAACTAATTTCAGAATAGTAATTCCAATTATATTACTAACGATAATTACTAAAACTATTTAGGATAATCTTTCAATTCTCTTTGCTAATGTTTACCAAAGCCACTTTATTCCCCAGTGGCTATGTCAAATGCTGAATATACAGTTGTGTTCACATATTAAATTGTGCTTTTGATTTTTAGGGATTACCTCTTATTTATTTACTTACTTATAATTATGCGAAACATTTATATGATTCCAAATTTAAGTCTATGAAGCTTCCATTCCCCTCAGTCCTGTTTTTCCTCCCTCATTAATTGGAACCATTAATTTTTAAAAACATTTTACATTTACAGCCAATTACTGATAATTGTGGTAGTTCAATAAAGTGATGCAAACACCAAATTTGTGAATACCAAATTGCTGCTCCTAGGAAATATAGGATTAGTTCCTATGAGTCTCTGTCTCCACCTTTTCATCAATAGATCAATATGTTACCTTGTTTTATGGGTGTTTTTGTTCAAAACATCTTATTTCATATATACTGTTACTTAATTAACATCGAAATCGTAGCCAGCAGCAGTATAACTCTCGTAACTGAGTAAAATTTATCTAGTACATCTATTTTCACCCTAAGGGACATCAAGACCTTCTTTAGCTTAGAAATCACTGGTCAGCATTTCAACATTACCCTTAGTAGCCATTTGAAACTGTGAAATCACAATGAAAAGCATAAAAATGTGAAAATGTAGCATACACATGAAAAGCGAAATTTGTTTACAAATATGAAAACTAAAATAAGAAGGCAGATCACTGCCTTGTTTAACCTCAGGTGGAAAGTATGTCTCAGGTAACTCATATTTTTCACTGCTCTGCATGTGCACATGTCTACGAATGACTGTGAAAGTTCCTTGAATGCCAAGTTTGGCATTACACATAAATTTAAGCATGTCAGTGAATTTGCAAATAGGAAATCTACAGATAATGAGGACTGACTATACACGTTACATAAACACTCTGTTTCTCATAACTGCCCTTTCTTAAAAAGTAGCATACTATATATACTTTTCTCTACCCTGATTTTTTCACTTAGTAAAACATATCCTAAAAACTACCCCATGGCAGCACCAATAAATTCTACATTTTCTTTATTCAGCTACAGAGTAAGCTACTGAATTGCTGTTTTCAACTACTCTTTAGGCAGGTATCTGTCTGCTTCTAGACTTTTGCTCTCAGAAATGCTGTTTTGGCCAGCCACAGTGATACAACAGTAACACAATGCTCCATGATGCCGAGGCCACATGGCAAGGTCCCAGGTTCATATCCTTAGATCTCCGCTATGTGTTAGGCATATGCGCTGATGATCCTGGCTGGGGGGCTGGAGGTGAATTGCCTGGTGAAGCCCCTGTTGGGGAAGTGCAACCCCCCACCCAATCACAAAGCCCCTGTTGGGGAAGTGCACCCCCCACCCAATCAATCTCTGACAGAAGAAATAAACTTAAAAAAAAAAGAAGAAACACTGTTTCAATAAAAAACAGTACTTTCTTTTTTACACATACTTCTTTCTGTACTTTTATGACAGATGCATAGAAGTGGAGTTGCTAAGTAAGTGGATGAAAATACATATACTCTTGCTAGATGTTTTACTGTGCATTTCTTCAATGATTGTTTCTAACATGACTCAGGTACAAAGTCAGAATCTTATAGGAAGGAATAAAATTTTTACACCTTAAGAGTTGATGAATAGCGGTGTTATTATTTAAAAGGAATTATGTCATAAAAGCTCTTGAAGTAATACTGGTAAAACAATTATGTAGAAAGAACAAAATCGAACATGCTTTAGGCATTCTAAATGTTGAAGCATTTCACCTTTCTGAGCGAGACTGTTCAACCAAAAGAGCAACTAAAGCTATCATCTTTTCAAGGGCAGCTGGCCTGTATTTTTCTTCTGCCAGAGAAAGGATATCTTCTTCCTCCTCCTCTTCTTCCCCTTCCTCTTCTGACAACACTTCAACTTGAGGCTAAAAGGAACAAAATACAATTGCAACATGGTATTGATTTTTAACATCACCCAGAGAACAAATGACTTGTTTTATATAACTATCCACTCACTGTAGATGGTGGCAGGAACTTGGGTCATGAAAACGAACACTTGAAAACCTAGGTTTACTGTGAAACAGTCTAAACCACACTCATGGCAATTTTAGTCTACACTTGCACTATAGAGAACAATGTTTCTCAGTACTGACTATTCACTTTACCTAAAGGGATAAATGCTATAATATTTTTTTATTATAAACAAGACACTTTGAGGATCAATCAGGATAAAGGTTTTGAATATAATAAAACAGTATTTTGTATTACATAAAAATGCCAGCTACAGCCCAGTTGGTAGGGTAGTGGTAAAGGTAGCTGGCTCCCACATGGTAGAGTGCATGGTTAGAGTATCAAAACCAATGGCTTGAAAACATGTCAAGTGTGTGTGCATGTGTGCCTGAAATCCCGACTGGAAAATGAAGGGATTGTGGCGAGACCATCCATTCCTCTACCTCCCCCATGCTTACTCACTTTCCTTCTCTCTCTGGTAAGCACATGCACCCTATAGTAAGTTTGTTTTAAAAATGAATTATTTTTTGTCTTTGCTACAGGGTGTGTGAGCTCATGAGAGAGATAAAGAAGAGTGAGAAATCACTCCCTGGGGAGATACCCATGCTGCAATCCCATCTCCTCCATTCTCTTCTCAGGACTTTGGGCATGCATGCATAGGCTGCTGGCATGACTTTCAAGCTGCCAGGTCTGATACTCAAACTACACAGCCAGCCATGTGGGATCCAGCACCTTAACATTCATGCCACCTGCTGGCCCCCACTGTATAGCAAATAAAGCCAGTTACAGAGAAGATGAAATCCTTATTCATAGTTTCTAGATAATCTAGTTAGTGGTATGCCAAAGAAATTTGTTTGGTCTTTGAAATGCAAGATACTGAAAAGATTTTATGATATAACAAAGCAAGATGAAGTCAAAACATGTAGCCATGTAGGCTGGAAAGTGGTAATACAAATCCATCTGTAAGAACTATAGCATACTGGTTAAGTTTTAATTCAGCAGTGTGACCCAGGATCGAAGTCCAACTCACTGTGATTTAAAACAAGCTAATTTATCTAAGTCTGAAGTACCTTATTTATAAAACCAAGATAAAAATAGTACTTATCTCTTAAAGAAAAGGACTAGGACAAGTAGGTGGCACAGTAGTTAAGGCACTGGACTCCCACATGGCTAACTACGGTTCCAGTCCAGACACAGTGTTTGAAACTCATGCTGGCCATGTATGCATGCATGCCCAAAATCCCAAGAGAAGAAAGAAGGGACTGTGGTGTGGCTGTATCCTTGATGATGATTTCTCACCTTCCCTCTCAGTGTCTCTCTCTGGTGAGTGCAAACACACTATGGCAAAAACAAAACAAAGGAAAGGAAAGGAATAAATAAGAATGCAACTATGGGAGTCACCAGGTGGTGAGGTGGTTATGTCACTGGACTCCCACATGACTTAGTTATGAGCCCTGGACCTGGCAGCTTGAAAATCAAGTCTGAAGCAGTGCATGCATGTCTGAAGTCCCAAGAGGAGAGGAGAGAAGAAAAGAGGGGACTGTGGTATGGCCATCCTACCTGTCCCCCTGCCCCCCCCGCCGAGTATTTCTCACTTTCTCTATCTCTGATAAGTTCATGTGCCCTATGGCAGAAACCTAAACAAAACAGTGCAACTATGAAAGAACTCCAAATAGTTTGTGGAAGATTAGAATTAAGTACAAATTTTGATGCAAAATGAATTCTGAAATTCATGCATAGTTTTTTCCTAATATGTTTTTTTTTTGTTGTTAACTTGAAGATCTTTCACAGATTTTGCAACCCAGTGTGGTTGTCACAGACAATATAATATGTCATACAATACTTTAGTATTATTTACAGACCACCTACTTAAATTTTTGTAAGACTCTAACAAACTAACAGCAAAAGATGGAAAAAAATTAAGACCACCAAAAATGTTCACTAATATATCGTTGATAAGATGCCAAAGTAGGGACTAGCAGTTAGCGTAACGGCTATGCTGCTGGACTCCCATGTAGTCGACCGCAGTTCGTGTCCTGGACCTGGTGGCTTAAAACTCACGCCAAGCACATGTGCGTGCGTGCCCAAGATCCCAAGAGAATGGAGGAGAATGGATTGTGGCGTTGCCATCCCCAGTGGGGGGTGACTTCTCGCTTTCTGTCTCTCTGTCTCTGTCTGGCGAACACACGTGCCCTATAGCAAAAACCTCTAAAAAAAAAAGAAAAGATGCCAAAGTAGGTGATGGCCACTTTGCATAAGTTTCTTTGCTTTGCTTCAGTGAAATTAACTACTTGATTGTATATTCTCTTGTGGCATCCACTAAAAATTACATCAAAAACATTACCAAAACTTAGACTCTTATCTAATATAAGGAGCTACAAGTTCATCTCATGATTTTGAATGCTGCAAACTATTAATAATATGGTCTCAAAATCACCAAAATAAAACAAAATTGTACTTACATTTTCAGGACCTTTGGTTCCCATGTAAAAGTGTACCATTGTAGATATGGCTTGCAGTGAAAGTAAAAATTGGCTCTGAAATAATAAAAATATAAAATAAAAACAGCTAAGTTCTAAATACTAAAAACAGACATCATTCAAACAACGAACAAGACATAGTCTCACCTCTTCTTCACCCATTTTGGCAAATTCATAAAGGAAGGCAAAATACTCTGTAAGATGTTTACTGTGAGGTTTTACACCATGTTCCATAATTAATAACAGAGTTCTCACGAATCGAGTGACACATGAACGACCACCAATGTCTTCTACTGAGGCATCCATATCATCTGACCTGCAAAAGACAATCAAATATATCTCAGAGAAAGTGTGAGGTAGTTTTATCTTCTTGATCTGTATTGTTATAGGTAGCTTAAAAACATAAAGCTCTAAATCTTCCAGTGTAGATTTAGACTTTTGTAGGCACAATGTCAAAAAATTTTAAAATTGGGCCAGCAGGTAGTGCAATGATTAAGGTGCCAGATCCCACATGGCTGACTCTGCTGTTTGAATCCCAGATCTGGCAACATAAAAACATGCTGGCTGTATTTGCATGCATGTCCAAAATCCCAACAGGAGAATAAAAGAGAAGGGACTACAGAATGGCCATCCACCCTGGGAAGTGATTTCTCACTTTTCCTTTCTTTCTGTCTCCAGTGAGCACGCATGCTCTAGGACAAAAATCTATAAAAACAAGCAAAAAAAAAAAAAACCCTTTAAAACGAAATAGTCTAAAAGTACTTCTTGAGCCAGTATGGCATGGTGATTAAGGTAGTTGGATCCTATGTAGTTGACTCTGTGGTTTGAATTCTGAACATGGTAGCTTGAAAAACGTGCCAGGTTCATACGTGCCAGGTTCATGTATGTGTGTCCCCAACAAAAAGAGAGAACGGAGAAGAAGGAACTTTGGTGTGGTCATCCCCACTAAGGGGTGATTTCTCACTTTCCCTCTGTCTTTTTCCAGTAAATACACATACCCAGTAAAAAACAATTTAAAAAACAAAACAAAAAAACTTCCTACCCATCTTCTAATCCTGGCTGTAGATAGAGATGAGCATGGACAGGTCTCAATCTCTGAATCACATGGATGCATAAACGTTGAAACATCTGCAAAACAAAAGATTTAATAACCCAAGAGCCAACTGATAGGTAACAAATGTACTAAAAAATTAACATGATTCAAAAATTACTTGGCACTAATTTATATTTTGCTCACAGATTACCTTTTGATATTCAAAAGCTTCCCTGGAGTATCAACTACACACCAAATATAAGGCAAAATTAGTATGAAAAACAATATTTAGTTTTATATAGTAAGAGAAAAAAACAAAAAGCAAACAAAAACTGTAGGTTTCACTCAAACAGAATAACAAAAACAAAGCTTTGTAAAACCTTCCTACCTAGTAGAGATGAAAAGTTAAAAAAAAAAAAAAAAAGAGGAACCAGGTTCCATGGTGCAATGTGAGCACCTGCTCAGTAATGTTAAAACCATGGGCTCAGTTAAACCTAAGGATTCTCTAAAGATGATATACGAGTATCACAGAATATGTTTAACACCAATAAGCACAGAAGATATCAACATCATTAGTTACTAGAAAACTGCTAAACAAAATGAGATACCACCTCATAGCCGCTAGGATGACTAAAATGAAATAGGTAGTACCAAACGGTAAGAAAATATAATGGGGAACCAGCAGATGGCATAGTGGTTAAGGCACTGGATTCCCATGTGGCTGATGACAATTCCAGTCCAAGACCTGGCAGCTTGAAATTCATGCTGGGTGAGTGTGCATGTGTGCCCCAAATCAATCCCAAGAGGAGAACGGAGGAGAAAGGACTGTGGCATGTCTGTTCCCTGGAGAATGATTTCTTACTTTCTGTCTGGCAAGTGCACACATCCTATACCAAAAATCTCTCTTTAAAAGAAAAATAGATGGTGAAATTGAAATCTTCATACATCACTAGGGGGAGATGTAAAATTGCCTGGTCACTACGGAAAACCGTTCAGTACTCCTAAAAACGTTAAACATGGCTAGCTTAGTAGTACAGCAACAACATGCTGCTCAAGCAAAGCTGGATTTATATGGACGACTAAGTATATAGTTCCCCAACAAACCTATGTTTTTAATTCCCCAATGAACCTATAAATACCAGGTATAGATGCCCATGATCCTAGTTAGCTGGGAAGGCTAGGGGTGGGGGTGGGATTATGGTCTGAGACTCTCTGGCTCTCTTGAGGGTGCCTGTCTTTTTCTTTCTCTTTATCATGAAAGAAATAAACTTTAAAAAAAATTCAAACATAGTGACCACATGACCCATCAATTCCATTTAGGTGAACATACAAAAGATAGTTCTGGCTCTATAGCATGGTCGTTAAGCACTGTGCATTGGGAGCTGAATCCCACATGGCTGACTATGGTCAGCCCTGGCAGCTTGAGAAACAAGCTCAACACATGTGCGTGCATGCCCCAAATCTTGACAAAATGGAGAAATGAAGGAAAAAGGATTGTGGCATGACCACACCCCATGGGGGATTGCTTTCTCTCTCTCTTTGATGAGCACACATGTCCTCTGGCAATACAACACACATACCAAACATACATACATACATACATACATACATATATATATATACCCAAAACAAATGAAAATATACTTACAGATGAAAACTTGTACATAACTGTTTATAAGTAACATTATTCAAAATGATCAAAGTACAAACACTTTAAATGTTCACCAACTGATGAATGGATAAACAAAATGTCATATATCCATTCAATGGGGTATTTATTATATGAGCAAAAAAGGTTATAACATGAATAAATCATATAAAGACTGTTAAGCCAAAGCAATGGGTTATCAAAATCCACATACTGTACGATTCAATTTGCATGAACAGTCAAAATAGGCAAAGCCAGGGAGGCAGAAAACAGATTAGTACTAACCAGAAGTCAAAGAGAGAGGATAAAATAGGAAGTGGCTATTAATGGATATGAAGTTTCTTTTTAGAAACATTTTTTCCTTACCTGTCTTACAATTTGATTAGGGCACTTAATTAGTATCTGCATTGGCCACCAGTCATCATCAGCCATGCGGTCTAAAAACCACTGTAAGAAAAGAGAGTATGATTGTAATTTTTAAACCAGTACTTGTTAAGTGGGATAAATGGATTTTACTTTTATTAATGTTTTAATGATGTTACATTTTTACCAAAAACCATTTATCTAATTATTATAAAGACCAAAATCTAAAATGATAGTAAGGTTCACCTCATTTACTGAGGCCATTTATATCACAGAACACAACCTACATGATGGCAACATGAGATCCTTATCATAATAAAATGGGATATGAGTTTTGTCTTAATTCTCATAAATGTCACTCTGTAGAACCTTTTGTTAGTATAAATAATGATAGACATGATTAAATTTTTTATACATTAAAAACAAATTATAAATCTTATCAACTCTATGGATCTGTAAAATAGACAGAAAAGGGGAGGAGGGGAGAGAAAGGAAGAAGTTAAACAACTCCTGGAAGATGGAATAGGTCAAGACAGCATGTGAAAAACCTGCATAACAAATAACACAAAATGACAGGAAAGAAAAGGCAAAAGCAACTGTTATAGATGGAAAGGAGATTTATGACACAATAAAAATAAAAAATGTGGACCTTGCCTGAACACCAACTGAAACATACCCAACCGAAAAACAAAACAAAAAAATAAAACCACTTTTGAGACAGGGAAAACTGAACATAATCTATATATTAAATAACATTAAGAAATTATTTCCATTTTATCAGGAATGGATGGAATTATGGTTAGATACATGTTTTAAAAAGTTTATCTGTTACAGACATATACTGAATAATTACAAATTCACGCTGTGATATTAGGGCTTGCTTTAAAATAAATCAGCTGAGAGGCCAGCAGATGGTGTGATGGTTATGGTGCTCGATCCCACATGGCTGGCTGCGCAGTTTGATTTATGGATCCAGGAGCTTGAGAAACATGCTGGGCACGTCTGCATGCCCGTCTTGGTCTAGAAAGCACATGTGCCTTATAACAAAAGCAAAAAGAGCAAAAAACAAACCCAAAATACAATAATACTTCAGTTGAATAAAAGGCTTAGGGCATAGGAATAGATGAAACAAGGATGAAAGAATATTATTTGTTAAAGCTGGGTAATAAGTACATGAGGATTCATTATATTATTTTACTTTTGTGCATGTTTTCAAATTTTGATTATAAAGCTTGTAAAAGCCATACACTTTGTTTGAAATTTCCAGTGATCAGATTCTTGTATTTCATTGTTACAAGCTATAATTAGATGACATTCTAAATCAGCAAAAAAAAAAATATATCTTAACACTAATCTTCATGTACTGCACATTTTGCTGCTATCATCTGGAGAATACATTTCTCTCCAGATGCTATTTTTGAATAGCAAATAGATGGGAATCTCTGGAAATTCTCAAGATTTGCATTCCTTTTTACTTATCTTTAAGAATTATTTAATTCAATTTATTATTATTTTTTAATCTGATGAGAGAGAGAGGAAAAAAGAGAGAGAAAGTAAGAAAGCAAACCACCAGGTCGTCCAGGACATGAACTGTGGTCAGCCATGTGGGAGTCCAACACTTCAACTACCATGCCACCTGCCGGCCCCAAGATCTGCATTCTCAGACAGGTTTATACCTCTTTGGTTTCAAATAAAAAATTATAAATGATCTTAAAATGTAGATATGATAGTCATTACCTGTGAGCAGATTATCTTTAGGGATGCATTTTTTAAAATTGAGGAAGAAAAAGTTGGACATAAACTGCTATTGGGATATATACACACACACACACACATATATTTGGGGGGGGGGCGGGGGGACAGGGGGTGAGGGAGATGGGGGGGGGGGCGGGTGGACAGGGGTTGAGGTAGATGTTTTAAAATATTTTCCAGTAACAGTATAGTATTTAAGAGAGGACTGAGAGTGATAAGGAGAGGTTGACCAAAGGGTACAAATTTTGTTATTAAATCAAAAAATTCTAAGGCCATTATATATAGCGTTGTGATTATACTTATTAATACTGTATTGTTTGTTTTAATTTACTGACAGAGTAGATCTAAAATATCCTTATTGCTCACACAAAAATGGCAACTAAGTGGTGGTTAAAGTGTTAAATTTGACTATGAAAATAACTTTATGATATGTACATACATCAAGTCATTACAATGTATGCTGTGAATATATACAATTTTTAGTTGTCAAATATACCTCAATGAAGCTGGGGGATAAAAAAATATTTAAGAAAGACCTACAAAAGTCTTTTGAATTTTCTGTACCTTTTTTTACATGAAGGAGAAAAAACTAAAGATTTAAAAAATAACTTAATAATTAGTTGTGCTGCGGTGATGCAGGTGGTAGGGTGCCCATGTAAGGTACTGAAGCCACATAGGAAAGCTCAGGGTTTGGATCTGGGCGAGTCTAAACACAATTAGCATGCCTGCAATCCTAGTTGTGGAAGGAGGACTGCATGACAAGATACTGTCAGGGAAACTCTTGTCTCTCTCCCTCTCTCTCAAGAAATAAACAGGATGGAGAAATGAAGGAATAGGGGTTGTGGTGTGATCATGTGCCACGGGCGGGGTGGGGGTACTTGTGCATATATGCTCTCTCTTGCAAGTACACATGCCCTCTGGCAATAAAAAATGTTTTTCATTAAAAAAATATTTAATGGGTAATAGATTTGATATATAAATTATAACTTTCTCAGCTATCAAATGGTTTTATGAAACAACTTACATTGGGCTCCCTATGAATTATGATAGATGAAATAATTTTATTGCAGCATCTCTGAAAAGAATAAAAGAAAACAAAACAAAAAAGAGAATCTTAAGCTAGGTATTGTTTGCTGACTTCTTCATCTCACCTCACAAGCTGCTTGACTATTATTAAATTGTTTGGTCAGTAGTTCAATCCACTGAAGCATTGTTGGCTAAAAGAAAAAGAAAGAAGTCAATCAAGGTACAAGGACTTCTGAATCAACAATAATAAGAACCAAAGGTATCTGATAAATTACATATATGACACAAAAAACTCAAAATAAAACACGTACCTTTTCTTTTGAATGAATAAATGTCTCTAAGACAAAGGAAGTACTTAACTGTAAGAAAAATAATTCAAAATGATTTAGTTCTCTTCCAGTAATAAATTTTTAACAAAATTATTTGAAGTTTATGTATCAGTGTTACCTTTGCTGTCATCAGGGACACAGCTTTAGGATCTGGTAATGTACTGGGAATACAACTACACAACTGCCACATAAACCTAGAAAAGAAATAACTTAGCATTTTTACAGAATAACATTTTTGATAAATATGCAAATACTCTACAACTGAATTTACCAAACTTACCCAAAATATGTATGCTCAAAAATGTTTTTGTCTTGAAGAAACTGCATGTTATCATGCCAAATCCACTGAAGAAAAAAATGTTAACATTAGATATCATATAGAAATTTACTTCATAACACTTAACTAGTATTTTTATTAGATAAAAAAAAGATGCTCTAAAAGAAAATGTGCACTTAAAATTTCATGTTAATTTTTTTTCCAGGTATATATACTATAAAATTAGTTATTAAACCTACTTATCTAGTTACTCAAGCTTTTTGAATATGTAATATTTATAAAGATTTTCAAAGAAAGAATTTTGAAATCCTATCTGAGGATCAAGTGTATGAATAAAATGTAAGTTATATTGCATTTTTGATAAGAGGTTATAAAAAAACAGTTTATATTAGAAAGCTGTCAAGATAAAAATATTAAATTCAGGTTGGCAGACCTAAATGAGAGATTCAAATAATGAAAATGATCAAAATGATCAAATAATAATGAGAAATGGGGCTAGAGGGTAGCAAGAAGGTTAAGGCAGCTGAATCCCACATGGTTGACTCAGGCTGTTCAAGTCCCAGACCCAGTGGCTTAAAAACCACGCAAAGTGCATGTGCATACATGACCAAAATCGTGAGAGGAGAATGTAAGAGAAGGGACTGTGGCCATTCCCCATAAGGGGTGATTTCTCATCTCTCTCTGTCTCCGTCTCTGGTGAGTGGATGTGCCTTACAGCAAAAAGAAAAGAAAAATGGCAATTTCTGACTTACAGCCTATAAGACCACTGTTCTGGTTTTGTGTTCCTTCATCTGAGTACTCTAAACATGTTAAATGTTGGTCAGACAATTCCATAAAGTGATTTTATCTACAACACATCTATATTCTTTTTTTTTTTATTTTTTTTATTTTTAGAGAGGTTTTCACTATAGAGCACGTGCACTCACCAGAAAGACAGAGACAGAGAGACTGAAAGCAAGAAATTCCCTGCCCCCCCCCCCGGGGGGATGGCCACGCCCTTCTCCTCCATTCTCCTCTCAGGATATTGGGCACATATCCTGCACATGCGCCCAGCTGGATTTTAAGCCACTGGGTCCAGGACTCAAACTGCGGTCAACTACCTGGGAGTCCAGCGACACAGTCATTAAGCCAACTGCTGGTCCCGAACACATCTACATTCTGATTATTGACATTCTCAGGTGTCTTGTCTTTTTTTTTTTCTTTTTTGGGGGGGAGAGGTTTTCGCTACAGGGCGTGTGCGCTCGCCAGACAGAGAGACAGTGAGACAGAAAGAAAGAAATCACCCCCCAGGGAGAATGGCCACGCCGCAACCCCTTCTCCATTCTCCTCTCGGGATCTTGGGCACACACACACACACACACACACACACACACACACACACGCGCCCCGCGAGAAGTTATAACCCACCGGGTCCGGGACGCGAACAGCGGTCGACTACGCGGGAGTCCAGCAACATAGCCATTACGCTAACTGCTGGTTCCCATCAGGTGTCTTTCTTAACATCACATTTTTGTATATGTTCTGGAATTCTAGATAGCAGGTTCATTTTAAATTGAAGGTCTCGACCCTACATTTAATCTTCCACAAGATTTTCAACTGGCTCCCCAGCCCATTATACTAGTCTAGGACTGAGTCTTACAAGGCTTCCTGGTGTATTAGGGTTCCTTGTCCACAGTGATACTTATTTGGAAAATAACAGGCCTTGTCACTGAAGGGCCTGCTTCAGAGTTCTTGTGCATTTATAGGCATATGACTTTCTTTAAAGCTACAGCCCTGAAGAGAGTTTGAAAGCCTTCTGCTCCTCTCGTTATCTTTGCACAGTAACGGAACCCAATTCCAAACTTCTTGCTTCCAGTCACAAGTGCAGTTCTACATTATGCCACACGATGCCTGTTCCCTTTACCCCGTGAGAATGCCTAATTCTTGGTTACTATTACATATTTCTGGATCTAAAGCCTGATGGTTCGGTAGTTTCCAACACACTCAGATTTTAATTCTGCTCCATTTTTGTTCAACAGAAACACTCATCTTATTTTTCTGATGAACTTTTTATTTTTTGGAGAGGTTTTTGCAATAGGGCGTGTACACTTGCCAGCCAGACAGACAGAGAGAGAGACAGAAAGTGAGAAATCACCCCCCGGGGGGATGGCCACGCCGCAATCCTTTCTCTTCCATTGTCCTCTTGGGATCTTGGGCACACACGCACATGCGCCTGGCCTGACTTTTAAGCCACCAGGTCTGGGACGCAAACCGTGGTCGACTACATGGGAGTCCAGCGACATAGCCATTACACTAACTGCTGGTCTCTCTGTTGAACTTTTTAATATTCTATCAGTAGAATGTATTTGAAGACAAATGGGTATGTCTAAGTCTGAAATTAATGCATTTATTAAACTGATCAGAACTTTCCTAGCTATTTTCCATAGAACCTTCCAACCTCATTCTGGGCCATTTTTCCTTCAACTTAAACATCAAAGCCACACAGGTCATCTTTCTTCTTCTGAAACATGTGATGAGCACTGTCCTTCTCAGGGAATTCTTAAATAAAATTATTTTTGCCTAGAACACTGTCCACACAATGAACTCCTCCATAACTTTCATGTCTGAGTTTACAGTCAGCCTCCTGAAGCATTTTCTGATCTCCTTCCCCTACAAATTGTCATTTCTGAGAAATCTACTTGTATCTTCTGCATCAGTTGTTTTAGTATTTACCTATTTATTCTCCCTCTTTCTTTCTTTCATTTTTTTTTTTTTTGTTTGTTTGCTATAGGGGAACGAGAGCTCACGAGAGAGAGAGAGAGAGAGAGAGAGAGAGAGAGAGAGAAAGTAAGTCACTCCTCAGGGGGGATGGCCCCAACACAACCTCTTCTCCATTCTTTTTGGGATTTTGGGACACATACGGATACACACACACATCCAGCATAATTTGCATAATGCTGGGTCAGTCCAGGACCAAGGTGAAATCGGTCATGTGAGATAGAGCCGCCTTAACCTCCGTGCCAACTGCTAGGCCTTCCCCCGCCGCCCCATCCCGTAACCTTTTAAAGTAGCCTTTACACTCAAAATACTTTTCGTAGTAATACCATGGAGTTACCTGCCTTTTAACATTTTTTTTTTTCACATGAATACAAAGAAGTTCTCCAGCAGCTATGCATTAAAACAGACAAAATGCCTAAGCTGTTAAGAAAATTCAGCTTTTGGAACCAGCAGTTAGCGTAATGGCTATGTCGCTGGACTCCCACATAGTCGACTGCGGTTCACGTCTCGGACCCGGTGGCTTAAAACTTCACGCCGGGCGCATGTGCGTGCGTGCCCAAGATCCTGAGAGGAGAATGGAGGAGAAGGGATTGCGGCGTGACCATCCCCCCTGGGGGGTGATTTCTCACTTTCTGTCTGTCTGGTGAGTGCACACGCCCTATAGCAAAAACCTCTCCAAAAAAAAAAAAAAAAAAAAAGAAAGAAAATTTAGCTTTTATTAAACTAGATATTTAAGAGATTTACAAACATGTAAAAACAGGGTAATTTCTCTCACTGAATTACTCTGTCTGGAAATACATATTTATAAAATTTTTTTATGTTAGTATTTAGTGGGCTTTTACTATTTTTGAGTAAACCAAAGTTAAAATTTTTGTTTTAATCTTTTAAACAAATTTTTTCCCCCTTTAATTGTCAGAGGGTGTGTGAACACACCAGAGAGGGAGACAGACAAAGAGCATCCCTCATAGGGAATGGAAACACCACAATTCTTTTTTGGACATACATACACATATACACACGTGCCTGGAGTGTTTTTCAACAGCTGAGGTCAGGATTCCCACCAAAATTGACCACACAGAATCTGGCTTTCTATACAGCACTTACCTGCTGTACTATGTTGCTAGCCCTGTTTTAATTTCCAATATGGTAAATGTTCATAGATATAGCCAAATGGGGAAAAAAAAACCAAAAAAACAAAAAAAAAAAAACCTCTTAAAAGAGTCCTAGGACCAGTAAGATTGAGAAGCACTAATGCAAGTAAAAAAATACACATCACGGGAACAGCAGTTGGCATAATGGCTATGTCGCCAGACTCCCATGTGGTTAACCATGGTTCAAGCCTCAAACCTGGTGGCTTAAACTCATGCCAGGCATGTGTATGTGCATGCCCAAGATCCCAAGAGGAGAATGGAGGAGAAGGGATTTTAGAGTGGCCTTCCCCCCTGGGGGTGATTTCTCGCTTTCTGTCTCTGGCGAGCGTACATGCCCTATAGCAAAAACCTTTCAAAACAAACAAAAAAACAAACAAAAAAAAATCATTAAAGCCTTACTTGAAATTTCATTTTACTTCACAAGTATGCTGGTCGTATCAAGTACTGTTGGATCCTCATACAGGGCAAGGTCTAGAATTGCCTGAATATTTTGAGGGTAAAAGCCTTGCACAAACAGGTGATTATAGTTTATTTAATGGTAATGGTGATAGGACCAGTAAGTAACGTTGTGGTTATGTTGCTGGGCTCCCACATGGCTGGTTGACTGTCGTTTGAGTCCCAGACCCAGTGGCTTGAAAATCATAGTAGGCGGAAGTGCACGTGTTCCCAAGATTCCTGAAGTTGACTAGAGAAGGGATTATGTAGGGTGTGGGCCATCACCCCTGGGAGGGTAATCTCTCACTTTTCCCCTCATTATCTCTCTCTCCTTGGTGAGAGCTTGTACCCTATGACAAAAATCTCTACAAATAAATAAATAAATAATGGTAATAATGTTGGTGGAAACAAATTTTTATACAATAGGTGAGTTTAATAGATTCTAGCAAGGCAATTTGTAATCAACAGCATCTAATTCTGGTCAAATAGATTCAAGGGGTGGAAAAAATACAATGTTCTTGACTGTTTTCTCCTAACATGTTTTCTCATTAACATACAGGAAAGACAACAGTTGGAGAACAAAATCTACTTAGTTTTAAGACTTGATCCAACAGTGAAAAAATAGTTTGCACTGTTCCAACAGTGAAAAAATAGTTTTGTTTGTATTTTCAGAGAATAAATGTTGGACTGTCTAGATGAAAAAATACATTTTTATCAGGTATGCTTTTTGGAGATTTACTTTTTTTAGAGAGATATTTTGTTAAAAGGTACATGAGCTCACCACAGAGACAGACAAAAAGTGAGAAATCACCACTACAAGTGGAAGGCCACATTGCAATCCCTTCTCCTCCATTCTCCTCTTGGGATCTGGGGCACACACGCATATACACACACACACACACACACACACACACACACACACTCACTCACATACACACCTGGCGTGAATTTTAAGTCACTGGGTCCAGGACTTGAACTGCATGGACCTTGTGGTAGTTTATTGATGTAGCCATTAAGCTATCTGCTGATCCTGGAGATTTACTTTTTAAACCTTTGGCTGACTACATTTATTTTAACACTGACACAATACACATTGAGGTAGTTTTTCAATAATGTATTATTATTACTACCTACTATGTTAAGAAACAAATTCTCATTACCACAAATATCTTTATTTTTCAATTTGTAAAATACCCTTAAATGCATTCCAACTACACTGTACCCTTAAATGTGTTTGTATCATGAAGCCTAACAGAAGGAACATAAGAAAACATTAGCCAACCAAAGAGGCAGAACATTGCCAATCACACTAATTATTTATGAGTACACCCTCATTTGATCAACCCATTTGCTTTTATTTTTCTTCACTTTTAATGATTTTTATTGTCTATTCCCTTTAATCTCAGTTTTCATTCACCTGTCTATGTCAGTATTATCAAGACTAACTGTAAAGATTGTTTAAAGTCTACTTCAAATTTTAACATTGTATAGGCTTATAGTATTCCTTGCATAAACACTTAATATACCTACTTATTTTTAAAAATTTATTTATTATCATTATTTAAGTTTGCTACAGGACATGTGTGCTCACCAGAGACACAGAGAGAAAAAGAAAGCAAGCCACCAGGTCCTGGACTCAAATCATGATTGGCCATGTGGGAGTCCATGACCTTAACTATCACAACTATCACGTCGCCTGCTGGGCCAATATACTTTTTAAAATAGTTGCTGAAGTCAAATTAACTTATACCTCTAGTAACTCTGATGAAACATCAAATTTGTATTCTCTGCCGTTTTCTTCCTCTGGTTCCATGCGTTTGTAAAACAGCATATATGCACTGTGTGTCTTAAAGAGGCAGGCAAGAAGAAGAAAAGAATATTTTTATTTTGACAAGATATAACTCTGAAAGTAGACAATGTGGAAGAAATAAAACAACATATAATTTTTTTTTAAGAAGAAATGGTTACCTTTTCAAAGGAAAAATCCATAAACTTATCCGTAACAGAATCATAGGTCTTGGTCTGTTTCAAAAAACAAAAACATCCCTTCTTTAAAAAGTATACTCAGCTATATTTATAGATCATTTCATAAGTAGTTATTTTGTACTTCATAGTAATTTTGCAAATAGTTTTCAAGAAACACTACTCAAAAAACTCCTATATACTTCACAAATTTGGAAAATGTATACTAACATAATATTTGGTACATTTATTTTAGATAATTTAATAGTATAAAATAAAGACAGAGACAAATAAGTTAGATATGGTAAGGAAATAGTTTTGTTCTAATTCTTATAAATGTGAAAAGAGAAATAAAAAAGAAATTTAAATTGTACACACTCAGCAGCATTATAAATAAATTTTAAAAAAGCAGATCATAAATATTTCATAGCCGGGACCAGCAGTTGGCGTAACGGCTATGTCACTGGACTCCCTCGTAGTTGATTCCTGGACCTGGTGGCTTAAACTCACGCCAGGTGCATGTGTGTGCATGCCCAAGATCCCAAGAGGAGAATAAAGGAGAAGGGACTGTGCCATGGCCATCCCTCCTGGGGGATGATTTCTCACCTTCTATCTCTCTGTTTCTCTCTGTCTTTCTGGTGAGCACACGTACCATATAGCAAAAACCTCTCCCCCCCCCCAAAAAAAACAAACCAAACCAAAACTAATATTTTGTAGCCATAAAACTGATTTGAAATTTCAAAATACTACACATATGTACTGCCACCAATTCTTTGGAAACAAAATTTTGAGCTTCAGAGATACAGATAACTTTCTACAGAGAAATGGATTTGTCACTATACACATTAAGCAATCCAAGAGATCGATGACAAGGAAAACAGTATGGGAAAAAGGGGACACTCAACCAAAGACATCACAAAATAAATCATTGAAAAGAAAAAGGAGAAAATGAGGGCATGAGAAACAATTAGTGTAGATCTGAGGGAACCAGCAGTTAGCGTAATGGCTATGTCGCTGGACTCCCACATAGTTGACCGCGGTTTGCGTCCTGGACCTGGTGGCTTAAAACTCATGCCGGGCACGTGTGCGTGCGTGCCCAAGATCCTGAGAAGAGAATGGAGGAGAAGGATTGAGGCATGGCCATCCCCCCTGGGGGGTGATTTCTCGCCTTCTGTCTCTCTCTGTCTGTCTGGCGAGCACACGTGCCCTACAGTGAAAAAAAACTCTACCGCCCCTAGGGGGGATGGCCATTTCTTAATCCCTTCTCCATTCTCCCTCTTGGGATTTTGGGCACACACGCACATGCAGCAAAGTGATTTTCAAGTCACTAGCTCTGAAGCTCAAATCAGTGTCATGTGAGAGTCCAGCCTGCCTTAACCACCATACCACCTGCTGGCCTTGATCTGAGGTTTTAATAAAAGAAGTACACGAGGGGATCAGCAGTTAGTGTAATGGCTATGTCACTGGACTCCCACGAAGTTGACCGCGGTTCGAGTCCCCGACCCGGTGGCTTAAACTCATGCTGGGCACATGTGCATGCATGCCCAAGATCCCGAGAAGAGAATGAAGGAGAAGGGAATGCGGTATGGCCATCCCCCTCCCCTGGGGGTGGTGGTGTGATTTCTTGCTTTCTGTCTCTCTCTGTCTGGCGAGCACACAAGCCCTATAGCAAAAACCTCTCTAAATAAATAAATAAATAAATAAATAAATAAACAAACAAATAAAAGTAAAAGAAGTACAAAAGACCACAAAGAGCATTGTAGAACAAAACAGTTTTTCCAAAGTATTTTACCATAAAATATGTAAGTTGAGAAAATGGACCTACAATCTGAAAACTGCCTTCTAAGAAAAGAGTCTTGCAAAATTTAGTTTTTTTCTTTCCCTTTTATTTATTTAAAATTTTATTTTACTTTTTTTTCTTTTTTTGTGAGAGAGACTTTTGCTATAGGGTGTGTGAACTGGCCAGAGAGCCAGAAAGCAAGAAATCACCACCCGGGGGTATAGCCATGCCGCAATCCCTTTTCCTCCATTCCCTTCTCAGAATCTTGGGCATGCATGCAATGTGCTAGGTTTTTTGGCTAAACTACCAGGTTCAGGGCCTGAACTGCATAATTGACCTTGTGAGATCCAGCCGCCTTAACCACTGCACCACAAGCTGGCCTTTTCCCGTCTTCTATCCATTTCCAAATGTTAGTGATTAACTACTCTTCCTTTTCAATTCAGAAAAGTAGATAAGAATACCAAGAAGAAGGACATCCTTCATTAAAATCCAGAATGTAAACAGTTATTTCACATTAAACATGGTTATTAATTTCAAAAATTGCTTTATCTGGTCTTATCTTCAAAATGGGAATGACCACTTTAATATCTGATTTGTGAGAATCAAAAGGATAATTTTTAGGTTTTTGCCATAGGGTACATGCACTCATCGGAGAGACAGAGAGAGGGAAAGCGAGAAATCACCCCCAGAGGGATGGCCACATCGCAGTCCTTTCTCCTCCATTCTCCTCCTGGGATTTTAGGCAAGCATACATATGTGCCCAGTGTGACTTTCAAGTTGCCAGGTCTGGAACCTGATCTGTGGTTGGCTATGTAGGAATCTATTGTCTTAACAACCGTGCCACCTATTGGGCCCAGGATAAAGTACTTTTAAAAAGTTTTTGGAAAACTGCTACTAGGGTAAACTACCTATGGAGAAGTAAAATTGCTACAATAAAGTCACTGTCCTATTGTCAATTACATAATAAAGATGTTCTTTTCCTTACCCAGTTAAGTACTGCTTTGTTTTGCTATAGGGCGCATGCGCTTGCCAGGAAGACAGAGAGACAGAGAGACAGAAAGCAAGAAATAATCCCTTTTCCTCCATGGATCTTGGGCATGCAAGCACACACGCCTGGCTTGAGTCACCGGGTCTGGGACTTGAACCACAGTCGACTACATGGGAGTCCAGTGACATAGCCATTACGCTAACTGCTGGTCCTTCCAGTAACTACTGTTAATCGGGTTATTGCTGTTTTGAAAAGCACTAAAGGAACAATTTTTTCTTGTTTTTGAGGTTTTTTGCTATAGGGCACATGCGCTCACCAGAGACAAAAAGTGAGAAATAACCCCTCAGGAGGATGGCCACGTCGCAATTCCGTTTTCTCCATTCTCCTCTCAGCATCTTGGGAATATACGCACACACGCCTGACGTGAGTTTAAGCCACCGGGTCCAGGACACGAACTGTGGTCGACTACATGGGAGTCCAGCAACATAGCCATTATGCTAACTGCTGGTCCCAAAGGAAAAGTTCTTTTATGTTAAGCTCATGCCAACTTCCTGATAAAAAATTTTCAAATTCAGATTGTTCGATTTTTTATTTATTTTATTTATTTTTTAAATTGACCAGAGAGAGAGAGAGAAAGGGAAAGTGAGAAAGCAAGCCACCAGATCCAGGACGGTGGTTAGCTATGTGGGAGTCCAGTTATCTTAACCACCATGTTACCTGTAGGCCCCTCAATTTTTAAAAAATAAACAAAAATTAGATTTAATCATAGCTATTAAAAAAAAGTTAAGTGACTCTGCTATTGGATTTTATGACAGGACAAAACACTTCAAAAGTCACTAACCATTTATAATTTCTAAACAAATTATAACATAATTACCGTCATTTCTCCACCAAAACATTCAGAGGCAAGTTGAGCAGAATCAAAAGGTTTTACCTCGGCATCATTAAAAAGATACCTAAAACAGAGCATGTAATACTGATCAATTATGTATGTATGGGATATCTCTGTATTAAGCCTACCATTTTTCAAATATTTAGATCACATACTGATATGTTACAGTTATCAAAGTAGTTTATGAAGTTCTAATTACATTCCTATTTTTATAAGAAATTAGCAATATAATTTACAAGAAACTGGGAATATAAATTAATCACATGGCAGAACCACCTTAAAATCTAACAGACCTATTTACAACCTAAGATTAGAAAGAACTAATTTTTAAAAATGAAATAAAAAGTCTGCTTAAATATAGGATATGAAGCTATAGGACAGGAAAGATTAAGAAATGTGAGAACTTTCAACGATAGAACCGCAGTTTCAAAATTTGTGATAAAAAACTATGATAAAAAGATTGAAAATGCACTTATGGAAATACATTCAACTGAATTAAAAAAATAAAATAAAGACATGATGGACATAATGGCTGAAGGAGTGAAAAATAGCAGAATGAAACTATTCTGCTAATTACAAATCAAGTAACAATTGCACACTATTTTAAAAGCATTATCCTTGACATGGTCCTTACGTAAGAGAGCCTACTTAACAATAATCAAGCCCCCAAAACAGCTACTGGGGACTGATTTAATCACTTTCAACCATTAATTTGATAAAAGATGATAAAAAGAAACTGTGTGTGGGAGGGTAAAAATAAGGTGAATAGTGAGGCACATAAAGGTTAATTTCTAACTGGTACATATGAAGACTTTGCGGTCTACACCAGTGTAGAAGGCATTAGTAAACGCCTCTCATTTGAATGAATGGACAGATAAGGTAAGATCTGGTAGATGTAATACTATGTATGGATCTCCTAAACTTGTGTGCAAAACTTTGAGTGCTCATTTTTCTTAAGAGAGTGGAGAGCCATAAATTTAAGAACTGATTGATTCATACTGTCTTTTGAAAGTCACCTTCATTTAAAAATTGTGTCTTTTTTTTTCCCTAATTTTATGGGACATTTCTAGAAATGAAACTGAAAATATATCTAAAGAACAAATCATCATAAACTTGTGACATAAAAACAGGAAAAAAAGTTCTAAAAACCAGAAGAAGAAATATTTAACTTACCATTTATTGTTTTTATAGGCATGTGGATTGACTATATCTCTGATGAAGCTGTAATAGTGCCCACCATCTGCTGTTCCTGTGTGAACAGTCACTCCTATCAAGTCATACTCATAGCTCTCTGTGTCTTTTGAATGATCACTTACTTCCTTAAAACCTGGAATGAGTTACATAAAATAATGGCAGCAATTTTGAAAACATCTTAGAATCACTTTTTATAATATACTTTATGTACAGAAATAGGCACAGGTACTTTATATATTAGTAAGTACTAAACACTAATTGCAAATCATTCACCATCCAGTGCCTACTACTTTAAAGAACATAATACATAAATCACTAGAAAAACAATCATGTATTACTGCATAATTACAGTTAATCACAATATAATCTATAAAATATCTTTTTGCTTAACATGACTGGCCTTTTGAAATAGATAAATACAAAATACATCATTTGATTTTATCTTTATTAGAAGTAAACACAAGGCTTGACAAGGTACTATCACATTTCTTTTTGATAAGAGATTTTTGCCATAGGGTGCTTGTGCTTGGTGGAGAGGCAGAGAGAGAAAGTGAGAAATCACCCCCTGGGGGGAACGGCGCCATAAACCCTTCTCCTCAATTCTCTTGGAATGTCGGGCATGCATGTACATCCATCTGGCATGAGTTTTAAGCCATTGGGTCTGGGACTCAAACTGCGGTTGACTACATGGGAGTCCAGTGATGAAACCATTATACCCTCTGTTGGTCCCAGCACTATCACATTTTGTCTTTTAGTCTCACTTAAAGGAAAATAGAGCACTGCCCTGGTAACATGATTCTAAATGTCTACCAGTTAATACAAAACACTACATATTAGAAGCTTTGTGTACATAGAAACAAAATAAGTAAAAGACACACTTTCCATCTCTAAAGGCTTTAAAATTTAAAGGTAACAAAAGATACTAAATAATAATCTAGTAAATTCAAAGATATAGGATTTACGATCTGTATTCTCACTACCAGCACACAGAAAAGACCAAGCAGAATTAGGAGCAAACAAGTGAGAAAAGATTTGATTATCCCGAGAGCCCAGTCTAACCTGCAAAGTGAAGTGACAAGGAAGTGAGGAAGAGGAAATGGCTGACAGTGTCAAAGCACCAGCTTTGTCCTTATGGGAGTAAGCACACTGTGTGGAAGTGCTCATGCAGGCAAGAGGTCTGAACATATCACTGCGGTCTGACTCATTTACGTAGGTATACATTTCTACCACTTCCACACACGAAAAATATAATGAAACACAGCTGAGGAGAAGTCCTACTTTCCAAATGGTCTGATAAGAAGTCTTTATAATTATGACTACCTTCTTAGAGAAACAAACACAAATGAGAGAAAAATAAAAATTACCTTCTTTCCTGTCACACTTTCCCATGAGAAAATCTTCTGTATAGGGTGTCATATCCAATCGTAGTGGGAAGGAAAAATGTGTATTCACTTTCTCTTTCATCATTGTGACCATATTAAATGTGTATCTCATAGTATTGAAACTCAGAATGCGAGGTAATTTCTTAAAACATGCCCTAAAAGACACACACACACACACACACACAAAACGTTAAAAATTGTCTTTTGAAATAGTTCAATTGTTTTCATTTATATTTGTGCTATAAATTACATTTTAATACTTAACTTAGAATAACAGGAAGTTTTTTAATTTAAGTTTTTGCTATAGGGTACATGCACTCCCTGGAGAGAGTGCAGATAGACAGAGAGAGAGAATGTGAGAAAGTACTCCCCAAGGGAAAGGGCCATGTCATAATTCTTTCTTCTCCTTTGCACCCTCTGGCACACACACACATAAAATTACTCAGGAAGAATGAATAGACTGAAAAAACTAGGGATTTGAAGAGAGTAGAATATGATTCAGTTGAGGGTAATAAAGACTGTCTATTTCTTCAACTGACCCATTTACACTGTACATTATGTAATTACTAACATACCAAGGGATTTCAAACAGATAGTGGAAAATGAAATTAAAGTATAAATTTACTATTGCTGTAAAAAAGTATTTTAAATCCATACATAGTTTTTCTATTATATACTTTTCCATGAACTTCCTGAGGACCCTCTGATATAAAAGTATGGTAAGATCACAAGAGATGGAGTAACTACTTTGTCTGGGAGGGATGAGACAGAGTTTTAGCCAGAAGAATGAAATGTTTCAAGAGATAGGGGTTTTCAAGAATGGAAGGTACATCTTTTCATTCCAACTACAAAGAGACTCTAAGGAATGTGACTCAGACCTGATTCTTGTTTTTTTCTTTTTAAGACTTATTTCATTTAACTTACTTGTTATTATTACTAAATTTGATGAGAGAGAAACAGAGAGATGGGACCAGCAGTTAGCGTAATGGCTATGTCGCTGGACTTCCACATAGTTGACCACGGTTTGAGTCCCAAACCCGGTGGCTTAAACTCACACCGGGCGCGTGTGCGTGTATGCCCAAAATCCCAAGAGGAGAATGGAGGAGAAGGGATTGTGGCATGACCATCCTCCTGGGGGGTGATTTCTCGCTTTCTGTCTCTCTGTCTCTGTCTGAGCGGCGCACACGCGCTGTATAAAAAAAAATATCAAAAAAAAAAAAAAAAAAAAAAAAAAAGAGAGAGAGAGGAAGAGAAGGTGAGTGATAAAGCAAGCCACCAGGTCCAGGCCTTGAACAGTGGTCAGCCATGTGGGTGTCCAGCACCTTAACCACCTCACCACCTGCCAGCTCCCAGACCTGATTATTATAGTGATTCATTACATTCATCTATCATACCTAACTTTGGACTGACTCTTTTTTTTTTTTCCAAGAGAATTAAATCGTTTATTGATTACACATGCTAATGGAAGATACACAAGCTTCATTCCCATCTATTTTATCTGGTACCATTATTCAATTTAGATATATTGCATAGGATGTGCCAACAATCATTTTGTAATAACCAAATTGTGACCTTGCTTGGGTGAACCTCAGGCCACAATAACTGTCAGTTCAACTACACCAATGTTTCTGAAGACAACTGTCTTCTCCACCCAAGCAGGTAATAATGATTATTTAATTTCGAAATGGAACCTGGCACCACCCTGAAGGGATTCTAACTTCACACTGTTGGGAAATTTACCAAGATGGCTTCAGAGTAGACTAACTTTACACAGCACATTTAAAAAAAGACACATTTATTCAGCATCATGATCAGACTATTACATTTCGCAATCAACAGCATGGGTGCAAAAAAAATCTACATTAAAATCCTTTGTTGGAATGCTTTACACTTTCCACAAAACAGAAACTAAAATAACCTGTTATACAATTAGTCACAAATACAGTCCTCATATTTTTTGCCCATACACATGAGTATTGTCTAAAACATGTCTTCTTTGTAGCACCTAGGCCCTGCCACCACTGTGCTTGGAAAAAATACGGAACGTTTCACGAATTTGCGTGTCATCCTTACGCAGGGGCCATGCTAATCTTCTCTGTATCGTTCCAATTTTAGTATATGTGCTGCTGAAGCGAGCACATGGACTGACTCTATTTTGTGTCAGTCCCTGACTCTTACCCTAAGCTAAGACACATCAGAAAAATCTTTTGTTTTTATAACTGCCTGTGACAAATATGCTTTCATTTAATTATGTCCATCCACAACTTTTCTTTCTTGTAACCAATCTAAGATTGAGAGAACGACATTCCTTTCAAATATATATTGACCAAAGAAAAGCATTCGTTAAGCAATTTTTTTTTTTTAATTGCCAGAGGACATGTGTATCTGAGAGTGAGAGTGAAAAAGAGTGTGCACACTTGGTCATGCTGCAATCCCTTTTCCTCCATTTCTCCATCCCATCATGGTGAGATTTTCATGCTATAGAGTCCAAAATTTGAAACATGGTTTGTTATGGACAGCATTTAACTACTGTGTTATAGGGCCAGCCCCCTTAAGCAACTTTTAGAATCTTACTGTATGATACATTTTCACTTCAAACATGGTCAGATCTCTTTCATCTAGACATTTCTTTCATCTAGCTTTGATCCCAAAGTTCCTTCTAGCTTCATCTTGTTTTTTATTTGTTTGAAGATGGAGTCCTGTCATGTCATAATTCTCTGCTTCAGCCTCCTGGCCAAGAGCTATAGGCAAGTATACTACTATGCCCAGCTCTTTTTCAGACAGGGTCTCTCACTACATTGCTCAGGCCAGCCTCAAGCTCACAATACTCCTGCCTCAGCTCCAGAGTCTCTGGATTACTGGTGTAAGCCGCAACACCAAGCCTTTAGGTTGGACCAATAATTGAAGCTAGGCTCCCCATGTGGTCCCAGTTGGTGCATTAAAGCACCTTAGCAATGTCTGCCATCACGGCTAAGCTTCTTTATATTTATTGCCAAACTTCTCACTTCAAACATGGTCAGATCTCTTTCATCTAGACATTTCTTTCATCTAGCTTTGATCCCAAAGTTCCTTCTAGCTTCATCTTGTTTTTTATTTGTTTGAAGATGGAGTCCTGTCATGTCATAATTCTCTGCTTCAGCCTCCTGGCCAAGAGCTATAGGCAAGTATACTACTATGCCCAGCTCTTTTTCAGACAGGGTCTCTCACTACATTGCTCAGGCCAGCCTCAAGCTCACAATACTCCTGCCTCAGCTCCAGAGTCTCTGGATTACTGGTGTAAGCCGCAACACCAAGCCTTTAGGTTGGACCAATAATTGAAGCTAGGCTCCCCATGTGGTCCCAGTTGGTGCATTAAAGCACCTTAGCAATGTCTGCCATCACGGCTAAGCTTCTTTATATTTATTGCCAAACTTCTAAAATGAATGGTGTATACTTCATGCCTTGTACCTAGACAACCCTGTTTCTATTCCTATAACCCAATGGAACATATCACCTAAACTACCTTTTAAAAAACATAATACTTTCATTCAGTTGTTACTTTCAATCATCCCTTGGAACTATTTCAACTGAGTACCTTTCTTGGGGATTCTTTTCCCAGTTTATAGGTTATCAGCCTATAAAATTCCTCATTTCTTTTCTATTACTTTCTCCTCTACACTTTTATGGGGGTTTAGGTCTCAGTACTTTGCAATAATTGGGTTCTTTCTTGGGCAGACACTCTGATGGCATAAATCAATATATTATACAAATAATTCCAAAATTTGGATATCAAACACTTGATGTCATTATGTTACCTATCTTATTTTCTATTATAAAATGATGTGAATCCTCTACTTCATGCAAGTATAATCATGGAATTTGTTGCACATTTGAGGTCATTTCTATTTCTGGGCCTTTGTTCCTAGTAATTAAGTGCATAAAATGTTCTTCAAGTCCAATTTCTGCTTATCATTCAATGTTTACTTGTAGAATTAAAGCATGCCTAACTACTTTCTCCTTAAACTGCCATCTTAAAGTTCATCAATACAGATAGTAATGAAAATGATCCCTGTTCTTGTCTTTCCTATTTTTGCTCCTAAAAATCTAGACCACAGATTCTGTGACTTCCCCTTGTTTCCCATCTCATAGATATTTCAAAACAAATTATAACTCACTGAGTAGAGGAATAAAAAGTTGCTACATTAAACTGAGCTCAAAGTAGCTAGCTTATTTTATTTACCTTAGTCACATAATTTTCACAAAAGCTTAATCTTGGTTAATCCTTAGTTTATCTTCCATTTTCACTGAAAATGTATCGAAATTATAAAAATGGTAAAAATCTTACCTTTTTTCAGCTCGTACTTTTTTCCCACAATGAGAACAAGTATACATGTTATCACCTTCTAATGTATCTTTAATAGTAACTTCATCAAGAGATTCCTGAGTAAAAAAAAACAGATTTAAAAGTTTCCTATTACTGTTTATAGAATGTAATTACAGTAATTACAACATGGCAGAATATTTTTAAAAAAAAGAAAAAACTTCTTAAAAAAAAACCAGTAAATTCTTAGTTTTAGTATAAAATTGTTTTCTCTCACATAGACAAGACATTCTGAATCTACACTAAATTTTTCAAAGGGCTAAGTATTTAAATTTTGATTGGGCAAAAAAATAGACTGTAAGGGCTTTGCAGTCTCCCTTTAATTCTTACAAGCACAGTAAGAAAAAATTATTTTTTAAATTTTTTTAAAATTTAATTTTATTTTAATTTGACCCGAGAGGGACAGAGAGAGAGAGAGAGAGAAAGAAAGCAAGCCACTAGTTCCAGGATTTGAACCATGTGGGAGTCCGGCACCCTTAACCACTACATCATCTGCCAGCCCCAGAAAAAATACTTTTAAAAAGTTAATTTCTTTTCTTGGGGCCAGCAGGTGGCATGACAGTTGGGGTACTGGACTCCCACATGGCCGACCGCAGTTTCAAGTCCTGGACCTGGTACCTTGCTTCACTTTCCCTTTCTTTCTGTTTTTCTCTGGTTAAATTAAAAAACAACAACAAAAAAATAAAACTAATAATCCTTCTTTAAAAAAAATTAATTTCTTCTCCAGATGATAAACACTAGCCTTCTATATACAAAGACTTAAAAGTATGTTTAAAAGTCTAAAAATTATGCACAGTACTCACATAAATGTTCTTCATATCAGCCACTTGACATCTCACAGTATAAAACTCTTCAGCAGTTTGACTAACATGTTCACAATCCTGATCAATTAACAGTAAGAAATTAGTAATTTAATATTATATACCAAAACATATAAAAAGATCTCTAAAAAACAAAAGCTGGTATATACTTACCAAGGAGACCACATTGTTTGTAATTACACCTCCAAATAAGCTTTTGACAGTATTTTTCTTAAATAGGAAACAAATAAAATAATTATTACAAAGAAGGCAAATCTGTTCAAATTAAAAAAAAAAATTCAGTATTCTGGCACTAACCAGTTCTGGAGACATTTCTTCAATCTTGGTAATTAGATCAGTAAAAAACTCAGTCATATCTTTCTGCTCCCCAGTATTTAGAGGCTGCTTATCCATGGTGTATGTTTTACAGAAAGGTCTAGGATTGTATGCTTTGCATTCACTCTCCTAAAGTGAAAAGGGAGAGGAAAGGAATACTGTAAGTATCAAATAAAAATAAGAAAATTACCAAAGTTCTTGAATAATAAAAACAGTAAAAATGGTAGTAAATTTAGAAAGAAAGGTTTATTGCTTTAATTTTTTTTTCTCCCCCTGCTATAGGGTGTGTGCACTCCCCAGAGAGAGAGAAAGAGAGGGAAGGTGAGAAAGCACCTCCCAGGGGGAGATGGCCACATCCCAATCCCTTTCCTCCACTGTTCTCTTGGGATTTGGGGCACACATACACATGTGCCTGGCATATTTCTCAAGCCGCTGGCTCCAGGACTTGAACTGCATAGTAGGCTATGTGAGATCCAGCTGCATTAACCACCACACCACCAGCCAGCCTCCTATGAAGAACATTTTAAGATCCTTTCTTCTTTTTTTAAAACTGAAGCCATGATCTTTGTTCTTGACCAGCTCATTTTTTTACTTTTCCATGAAACAGACAGTAAGAGAGAGAGACAGGCATGCATCTTCAACCCGATCTTTATACCACATTCCATTCCCAGTCTTAGCCAGCCCCAAACATAGGCAGGCATGCATGCATTTGGCTTGGAGAAGAAGGTCCCAGGATGATAACCCAGAATTTTGCCTTGTGGGTCCAGTTTTGTCACTACTGAGCCACCATCTGGAGCACTATTTCATTATTTGGCATTTTTCACTTATTTAAGGGACTTGGTACCAAAAGATTCTAAACATTAAGAAATCTGAATTTTGTTTAAAGTTCATTTTTCTCATGATAGAAAGTACATGTGTGTGCACCCATGACAGAAAAGCATTCATGACAGGGTCTTCTCCTAGTCCTCCAGCTTGTCGAGATCTCGGGCATGCACACATGCCTGGTATGTTTCAGGTCAATATGGCTAGATATTTGAGCCCAGGGTCAGTCGTATGGCTTTTAACATAGTTCAGTATGCTGACTGTGCCACCAAGGCTGGGTCAAGAAAATTGGAATTCAAAGGATTCACTTGATTGGGAAGCATAAACTATAAAACCTCTGTAGGCTAAATAAATTTCTACAGACTTAAGTTTTATTTTCTATCTTTTATTTTATTTATTTATTTTATTATTATTATTATTTTTTTGGAGAGATTTTTGCTATAGGGCGCGTGCGCTCGCCAGACAGACAGAGAGAGACATAGAGACAGAAAGCGAGAAATCACCCCCCAGGGGGGATGGTCACGCCGCAACCCCTTCTCCTCCATTCTCCTCTTGGGATCTTGGGCACGCACGCACACACACGCACCTGGCGTGAGTTTTAAGCCACCGGGTCCGAGACGCGAACCGCAGTCGACTATGTGGGAGTCCAGCGACATAGCCATTATGCTAACTGCTGGTTCCCTATTTTCTATTTTTTAAAAATATAGTAGTTTAAAATACTGGATTGTTAGGAAAGTCATTAAAAAAAAAAGCCGCATTTTTGCAACAGATGATGCTAGTTAATCTTTGGAAATACCAGAGTCATAAACATCTATGTTTGTTTTTTAAATAAAAAGATTCACTTATTTATTAGTAGTTTTTTAGACTCAAACCATGGTCAGCCATGTGGGAGTCCAGGGCTTCAACCACGCTACCTGCTGGTCCCTTGCATCTGTGTCTTTGCTATGTCATTTGACAGCTGACAGTTATAGCTTTATTCTATTTTTTTTTTTTTGAGAGGTTTTTGCTATAGGACACATGCGCTTGTCAGACAGACAGAGAGAGACACAGAGACAGAAAGTGAGAAATCACCCCCCAGGGGGGATGGCCACACCGCAATCCCTTCTCCTCCATTCTCCTCTCGGGATTTTGGGCACACACACACGCGCGCCCGGCGTGAGTTTAAGCCACCAGGTCCGGGACTCGAACCACGGTCGACTATGTGGGAGTCCAGCAACATAGCCATTACGCTAACTGCTGGTCCCTAGTTTTATTCTTAAAAAAAAATAAATAAATGAACAATTTGGTTGAGTTTTGGAGATTTTACAAGTTGAAGACCAAAGACCAAACTGTGCATTTTCACCATATTTTACTGTTTTACTTTTGTAAAGGGAAGAATGTGCAGCAAGCTTGTGAAAAGTTGCATGACAATGCTCTACAAGAATGTCAATTCCAAGGATAGGATGGTTCATGAAATTCTGTGTTGGTGATTTTCATTTCAATGACTTTCATTGGTCAGGGAGGCCCGCCGAGGTTGACGGTAACAAAATAAAGGAACTGATGGATCGAATCAAACCTACATTACACAGCACAAGAGACTGCAGAAATCTTGACCATCCATCATTCAAGCGTTCACGACCGCCTGAAGAAGCTGGGTTATGTAGGGAAGCTCAATGTTTTGGGTTCTTCATGAACTCAAAGTTGTTCATGAGATGGTGCATATGAACATCTGTGATAATTCTCATTTAATGTGAGGAAAATGATCCTTTTTTGAAGCAATTGATAATTGGTGATAAGAAGAGGATTGTTCAAAAAAATGTGGTGCACAAATGGTCTTCATCCCCATGTGATGATTTGCCTCAAACAACAGCGAAAGTAGACATTCATCAGAGAAAGGCTATGTTCTCAGTGTGGTGGGATTTTAAAGGTGTCGTGTTTTTCAAGCTCCTACCAAGGCACCAATAAATCAATTCAAATATGTACTGCATAATTTGAATGAATCCATTATCCAGAAATGTCCAGAGCCCACTGATCATAAAGGAGTTGTGTTTCATCATGAAAACACGAAGCCACACACAAGTTTGAATATCCATCAAAAATCATTGGCACTTGGATGGGATATGTTGCCACACCCTCCATACTCGCCAGACCTGGCACCATCAAGACTTCCACTTATTTTACTCTCTTCAAAATGCCTTGCAAGATGTAATGTTCAATTCAATTGAGGCTGTAAAACAGAACCTTTTTCAGCTTTTCACTGATAAAGGCAGGTTCTTCTACGAATGAGGAATTATGAAGTTCACTAAAGATGGCAAAAAGCTATCAAATAAAATAGGCAATATCTTCTTGATAGAACTTTGTTTTTTAATATAAAAATTGACCTTTGATAAAACACAGAAAAAACATGTCATGACTTTTCCAACAACCCAATAGTAGTTTTCTGTTTGTCAGTTCAACTGGCATATTCCAGCTCTGTTAAAAGGGAATTAAACAGGGAACCAGCAGTTAGCGTAATGGCTATGTCACTGGACTCCCATGTAGTCAACTGCAGTTCGCGTCCCAGACCTGGTGGCTTAAAACTCACACCGGGCATGTGTGCGTGCGTGCCCAAGATCCCAAGAGGAGAATGGAGGAGAAGGGATTGCGGCATGACCATCCCCCCTGGGGGATGATTTCTTGCTTTCTGTCTCTATATCTCTCTCTGTCTGTCTGGCGAGCGCACGCGCCCTATAGCAAAAATCTCTCAAGAAAAAAAAAGGGGGGGGAATTAAACATAGAATTTATAAAAGACTAGTAAAAAACCTTTTAATGTTGTTAAAAAAGACCATTTACTTAGTCCTTACTAGAGGATGAAAAACCCAAGAATAAAATATGACATAATCTCTGTCCTTAAGAGTGTAATAGGTAAGTCAGGTGACATCAATACAAAAGGAAGGAAAAACTAGAGAGGCATGGTAACTTGGAGATACTCTGTGAGTCTGTAGAATCTATGTTGTCTTAGAAGAGGTGAAAACCAAGTTGACTCTTAAAGAATGACAAGTAGAAGAAAGTAGAGAAGAGAACTGAGATAAAAGCTATGCAGGCAGAAGAAGCGGCATCAAAGGCTGCACAAGTGACGACACAAGAGAGTGATAAACTCCCAAAGTTTTACAGATACTATATGGTGAAGCTGGATATGGGGAGGGATAACAGAGGAGATTAAAAGGGTACAGAAAAAAAAATCACAAAAGACATGTACCATGGAGATGAAATTTAAATAACATTTTCTTCATGAAGAATCACTGAAAAGTTTTAAGTTGGAGGATAATATTGTAAGATTTGCTAGATTTTTTTTTTTTAGATTAATTGCTTTTATAGTTCTAGAGGTAGAAATTATGAGGGACAAACAAAAATCAGAAAGATGTTGGCATTAAAGAAGAATACTTTGTGATGGGAAAAGGATCATTATCAAGGGATTCTTCAAAGGACAAATTAACAACATACAGACAACTGACATAAGACTGTTAAAAGTTGTATGTCAAGGAACAGAGGTAAGTGATATTAAATTTTAAAATTAGAGTATATATATAGTCTAGGGACCAGCAGTTAGCGTAATGGCTATGTTGCTGGACTCCCATGTAGTCGACCGCGGTTCAAGTCTTGGACCTGGTGGCTTAAAACTCACACTGGGCACATGTGCGTGTGTGCCCAAGATCCCAAGAGGAGAACGGAGGAGAAGGGACTGCAGCATGGCCATCACCCTCGGGGGGTGATTTCTCACTTTCTGTCTCTCTTTCGGTCTGGCGAGTGCACATGCCCTATAGCAAAAACCTCTCCAAAAATAAAAAGAGTATATAGTCTAAAGCCAAATAAAATCTGTTTAATGTTTTTAGCTTTTGTTACGGATATAACCCTTCATGATTGTCAAACATACCATTAAATAGGTAAACATTTTCTGAAGTTCCAGAAGAGTGGTCTTATGCTTCATATCTTCTGAATACTGGAAATCAAGAGAACACTTTCTATTAAAACATATTAAAGACAGCAAATTAGATATTCTAGCAAAAAAAAAAAAGTCCTTTAATAAGCTTAACACTGTATCTATTTTCACTTTTAGTTGAGAAAAAAACCACAACATATTTTGTTTTTCTTTATCAAAATTATAGCATAAAAAACATTCATTACTTAAATGCACTTATCACTATTATGTCTGGAAACAAAATAAAGAGTTTTTTTTTTTTTTAAACTTTCTAGATCAATATTCTTTTGGTACAATGCTGATTAAAAGAAGGCAAGAATGAACAACACTTAAGGAATACAACAAAGTTGTTTACCACAAGAAAATCCACATGTTTAAAAAAATTTAAGATACTAATAAATGATATATCGTCATCTAGTTATATGTTTATTTTTTGGGGAATTATACCCTTAACCCCGAAGAAGACTATTCGCCATTTAAATATTCAAATACCAGTAACTATGATGCAAGATTGGCTCACTGACTGAGTCTTGAATACCAGCCTTACAGGAGAGATTCGTATTTATGCAAAACACTAATTAGATATACTCTATCTCATTCAGGTATGAAACCTATCAAGTAGGTATTATCTCTATTACTACCTGTCACAACCTAGTTAGCTCTGATAGTCTTGTGGAGTAATAAACCTCTCGATATGCCAAGAGTTATGTGTGTCCATTTTGCATAGAGTATAAGTAATATGGTAGCTTAGGAGCTTATAATCAAATTTAAGTCATAGGATAAAGAATTGAAGAAACCCATTTGGCCAATAGTTACCACAAAATTATATGATATTAAGTATAATAGAAAGTGAATAAAGAGAATAAACAAAATTGGCAAAAATAACTACAGGCTATTCCTGATACATGGGAGACTTAATCCGTGAAGTTATGAGAAAAGTCACATAAAATGGTAATTGCCTGAATATAATAAATCACATATATGCAAAGGGTGAATTCAGGATACAAAAAAGTAAGAAATAAAGACCTGGATTTATACTTTTGTTACTGAAGAATAAAGCATTACTTGGTAAAGAAATGCCCCAAGTCTTCAAAACTGAGCAAAAACAAGGACATTTTCTTTACTTTTTTTGTTGAAATTACCAAGAGAATTTACATAATGCACAATTTAAAAATAATAATCTACAGACATGATAAACTTAAAATACAGCAATGTAACCAAAGCCAAAAAACTCAAACCCACTTGAGTCACTTGAGTCACTGTAAATTGGAGACTGAAGATAACCATTATCAAAGGATTTACTGAGGTATTTAAAGGATCACAACAGTGTGTTAAGAGAAAAAAATGAAGCCCCAAAATGTAATGATGCTATAAAAAAAGATCAAAACTCAGTGCAAACATAAAGTCTGACAAGAAATTGTAAAAGATACATAGAAGGCAAACTAAAAAATAGCCCACAGTAAAAAAGAATGAAAATTAGAAAGAATAAGTGAACAAAAATAGCATGAAACAGAGTTTATTCAAACGAGGCTCAAAATTTCACTTGTCTTATGATATGTAAATTAAATGAGCTTGGTGCTTCCGTTAATATTTTCCTACTTGGTTTCAGGCTTTGCTTATCTTCTTTGTTTTTTTTTTTTTTTTTTTACTGGAGATTTTTGCTATAGGCCACATGTGCTCACTGGAGACACAGAGACAAAGAAAGAAATTACCCCCACGTGGGGATGGCCATATTGTAATCCCATCTCTTTTCATGATTTTAGGTACACATGAACACATATCCAGCTTGAGTTTCAAGTCACTAGGTCTGGGACTCGAACTGCAGTCGGCCATGCAGAAGTCCAGTGCTTTAACCACTATGCCCCTACTGACTGTGGCTAGTTTTGCTTATTTTCTACATAACTAAGATATGTATTTATTTATTTATTTTGGAGAGTAGTTTTTGCTATAAGGTACATGTGTGCTCACTGGAGACAGAGAGAGACAGAAAAAGTGAGAACCCCCCCCACCAACCCAGGGGGATGGCCACACTGCAATCCCTTCTCTGTTCTCCTCTTGGGATTTTTGGGCACACATGCACCCAATGTGAGTTTTAAGCAATCGGGTCCGGTCCGGAACTCAATCCACGGTCAACCATTTGGAAGTCCAGTGTTTTAACCTGCTGGCCCTGAAAACATGTTTTTAACTGAATACTATATACATTAAGTATATATATTTCACAACTGTTTTCCTTCAAAAAGATTAGACTATAGCATTATGAGTAACCTTAAAATTTAAAAATTTTAAAACTGGTACCAGCAGTTGGCATAATGGCTATGTTGCTGGACTCCCAAGTAGTCAACTATAGTCAAGTCCCGGACCCAGTGGCTTAACCTCATGCCAGGTGCATCTGCGTGCGTGCCCAAGATCCCGAGAGGAGAATGGAGGAGAAGGGATTGCGGCATGGTCATCCCCCCTGGGGGGGTGGGGGAGGTGATTTCTCACTTTCTGTCTTTCTCTGTCTCTCTGGCAAGTACACATGCCCTATTGCAAAAACTTCTCCAAAAGAAAAAAAAAAGATTAAAATTACACACTAACTTGTCATACAATAAAATTTTTTTTTGCTTTTTATTAATAAATTCTCCCATGAGAGGGGGACAGAGGGAGAAAAAAGGGAAATTTTTTTGAAGGAGGGAGACCTAAGAGGTCTTAGTGCTGCGGTCCTACCCCCAGCTTCAGTCAGGGAGGATCCTAGAGAAAATGGGAGTCCTCAAAATGAGAGCTTCAGACCCTCTTACATGGCCTCAGCACTATAGAACATCTCACTACTGTTGGGCCTACGGCTGTAATTTTTTTTTTTTTTAATTGCCAGAGGGAATGACTACTCTCAACAAGCAGAGGAGGGAAAGCACCTTCCAATAGGGAGTGGTCGTGTCACAATCCTGTGAATTTCTCTATCCTGTCAGGATTTTGGGCATGATATATACATGCCTGGCAGGGATTGAAACTGCAGTTGGCCATGTGGGATTCACAACCCCTAACCACTAGACTATAGGCCAGACACTGTAATTTTTAACATTATTTCTTCTATGAATGACAGAAGGAGAATGCACCCCCAACTATGTCCTGAAACTGCGTTCTATTCCCAGCTTCAGCTATCCCAGCTCATGGGCATACATGCCAGATATACTCAGAGGGTATTCCTGACACAGCCTAGAACTTTCTATGAGTCTGCCTGGTAGAGCATCGTGTTTTATGGCTATGACATCATCTGGCCCACAGAGTTGCATTTTTAAAAATTTGCTATAGGGTGCATGCACTCACTGGAGACAGAGAGAGAGAGAGAAAGTGAGGGATGGCCATGACAAAATCCCTTCTCCTCCATTATCTTCTTGGGATTTATGTATGCATGCACACACACCTGGCATGTTTTTTCAAGCTGTCAGGTCCAAGACACAAACTACAAATTTGGTACATGGAATCCAGACACCTTAACCACCATGCCACTGGCAGTTGTAATTTTTTTTTTTTTTTAAATTTGCTGTAGGGTGTGTGTGCTCACCAGAGAGAGAAAGTGAAAAATCACGCCCAAGTGGGGAACCAGCAGTTAGCGTAATGGCTATGTTGCTGGACTCCCATGTAGTCGACCGCGGTTTGCGTCCTGGACCTGATGGCTTAAAACTCACGCCAGGTGCGTGTGCGTGCATGCCCAAGATCCTGAGAGGAGAATGGAGGAGAAGGGATTGCGGCATGACCATCCCCCCAGGGGGGGTGATTTCTCGCTTTCTGTCTCTATGTCTCTCTCTCTCTGGCGAGCGCACGCGCCCTATAGC
Organism: Tupaia belangeri chinensis; assembly: GCF_000334495.1. Lineage (NCBI taxonomy): Eukaryota > Metazoa > Chordata > Mammalia > Scandentia > Tupaiidae > Tupaia > Tupaia belangeri. Next base: position 3,605,732 of record NW_006159835.1, on the reverse strand, counting down.
GAAAATCTCTCCAAAAAAAAAGAAAGAAATCACCCCCAAAGGGGATGTCCACACTATAGTCCCTTTTCCATTCTCCTTGGGATTTTGGGCACACTTGCATGCACCAGGCATGATTTTTGAGCTGCCAGGTCCTGGATTCAAACCATGCAGTTGGCCATGGAGGATCCAGAGCCTTCACCCTCATGTCACCTGCTGGCCCAACAATTGTAATTTTTAAAGTGAGGAAGAGTCTACCTTAGCAGTGAAGACAGCCTGTCTTGCCTCAGGTATCATATAAAGTTGCTGAATAGTAGAAGCCAAGTAGCAAGTAGCTCCAAGGTTAGTCAAGCCAACAAATCTGCACTCAGCACGGACATCTTCATGAGGCCAATAGTCCCATTTATAAGGTGCATGGGCTGCTGAGAAAAAAGGGGAGAAAAGAGGCACCCCCCCAAACAATTAAACATAATATATTGTGTTTTTACTTACAGCTGCAACTTCTATTAGTTATCTAGTAAATACATACGAGACGTTACATATAATTATTTTAGTTTTTACTATAGGTGTGTGCACTTGCCAGAGACAGAGAACAAGAGAGAGAAGGAAAGTGAGAAATTGTGCCCAGGGGGATGGCCACACTGCAATTCCTTCTCCTCCTTTCTCCTCTCAGGATTTTGAGCATGCATGCATACATGCATGGCATGATTTTCAAGCTGGCTACATGGGATCTAGCAACTTAACCTCCATGCCACCTACTGGCCCTTATTTATGATAATGTTTAGCATTAGGTACAAATATATTCTAAAACCAATTTGTTATCTAAACTTTAAACAAGATGTCAACACTTGGCACTAAATTATTTTACCAAAATAATGCTCAAGTATTTAAAAGGCCTATAAAAAGGTCCTTTGTGCTTTTTTCTTAAATGCAGATTTTAGTTTTTAACTTTAACAATATCTTAACAACAATAGGTTACAATGTGTGCAAAGAGGGGATTCTTTAAATAATGCCCTCTAAAATCTCATTTCTTTATTCAAAACTTGTAAACATTAAAAGAAAAAAGAATGCTTACACTGCATGTGTTGTGCCATAACCCAGTTATGTATTAGCCTGTAGTTCTCAACAGAACCCTTTACCATCTCTACTAACAAATCATAAGCAGCAGCCCTTGAAGAATGTGATTTGCACTTTGGCTGTTGTCGATCTTTTAGACTTGGCAACAAAAACAGAAGATTGAAGATATCCCTTAAAAATTCCTGGGGGAGAAAAAGAGCGAAGTATGTTATCTCAACTTGGATATTAATTATATTCCAAATAGAACATATAACTTATATTAAATAAACTGGAGCATAAAACAATCTACAACTTCTATTTATAATATACCAACCAAAATGACAGAATTCCTTGGAACAGTAAGAAATAAACTTAAGAAGTACTAAAAATCCAAATTCTAGATAAAGAAAATCTCCAAGTAAGGAACACAAAAAGACTGGTCTTATGTAAAAAAATAATATAATTTTATTAAATGCCAGAGGGTACATGGACTCATGAGACACAAAGAAAAAGGGACAGGAAGAAAAATGTACCCCCCAATGGGGATATTCAACAGGGCTGGGTCTGGCCATAATTTCTCCTCCTCCATTTCTCTATCCTGTTGGTATTTGGGAACACACAGATATCTAGTGTTTTTTTCAAGCCACAGGGCCAAGATTCAAACATTGGTTGGCCATGTGGAATTGAGTACCCTTTAACTAGTAGGCTATAGGGCTGGTCCTGCTATTCTATTCTTCTACTGAAAAATTCAAAATCATGAAGATATCAATTCTTCATCAATCTACAAACTGAATGCAATTCCGATAAAAAACTAGTTTTTTTTTTTTTTAAATCAGATAATTTGATAAAGTTTATTTAGAAAAATAAAAGCCAAGATATCTCTGAAAAGGCATAATAATGAAGATTTATCAACCTCTAAAAGTTGTATAACTACTGTAACTATACATAATTAAGATACAATATAAATGAGTAAACAGACCAATGAAATAAAGCAGAAAGTCTAGAAATAAAATCTGTATAAAAGTTTACAATATGATAGAGGAGGCATTTCTAGTCAGTGGATAAAAAATAAATCAGCCAATTAATCTTTCTGTATTATTCATTTCAACTAAATAATTTTCTTACAGAAAAAGTTTAAAAATGAAATTATGAAAACATTACAAGCTAATGGCTATTAGACTGATAAATCTGACTACATAAAAATGGAAAAAACTCTATTTAAAAAAAAATTTAGCAAGGCCAGCAGGTGGCATAGTGATTAAAGTGCTGGACTCCCACACAGTTAAACAAGGTTTAAGTTCCAGACCCAGTAGCTTGAAACTCACGCTGGGCATGTGCACCATGTATGCCCTATGTCCCGAGAGGAGAATGGAGGAAATGGGATTGCAGTGAGGCCATCCCCCAGGGGGTGATTTCTTATTTTCTGTGTCTCTGGTGAGTGCACGTACCCTAGAGCAAACATCTCTAAAAAACAAAATCAAATTAGCAACCCTGTAGACCAGTGGTTAAGGTGGCTGGATCTCACATGGCCTATTGCACAATTTAAATACTAGACCAGCAGGTGTGTGTACATGCCTGCCTAAAATCTCAAAAGGAATGAAAGTTGAAAGGAAGGGACTGCTCAGGACCATGTCCCATGGGGGACTTTCTCACCTTCCCTCCCTCTATTTCTTTCAAGCGCATGTGATTTAATTTGCCAGAGGAGTCTGGCAAATTAAAAATAAATAAGTGAGGTAAAAAACAAAATCCACAAAGACAAATCACGAATAGAAAAAAGCCTTGCAATTCATTTTATATTTTGTATTTTTATTTTTTGACTTTATTTATTTTTAAAATTTGACCAGAGAGGGACAGAGCGAGAGAGAGAGCGAGAGAAAGAAACTGAGAAAGCAAGCTTCTAGGCTTGGAACTCGAACCAAGGTTGGTCATGTGGGGAGTTCAGTGCCCTTAAGCACCATGCTAAGAGTCAGCTCTTTGCAATTCATTTTAGAAAAGTGTATGTATTTTATAGGAGATTTCTATAAATTAATATAATGAAAGGACTAATAACAGATATAATAGGCATGTTAAATGATTTAAGCACATCAGAGAAAAGTTAACACACATAAATGGCTTTCAAACACCTGAAACCAGCTCAACCTTATTTATAATAAAAGAAATACCAAATAAATGTATGAGGATCTATTTTTACCTATCAGACTAAGAGAAATTAATTACATAAAGATACAGTAGATGGGTAGAAATGTGGCAAAACTGGAACTCAGACTGTAGGTTAGCCCTTAAACTGGCTCAGTCTCCAGAGGACAACTTGGTTGTATAAAATCATAAATGTATACACTCATGAACCAGCAATTATACATTTAGAACTTTTTTCCTATGTGTAAAATGATGGATGTAGCTTCATCATCAATGCAACATCATTTGAAATAGTATAGGGGCATGTTCACTCACCAGAAATGGTGAGAAGGAAAGTGAGAAATCACTTCCCGGGGCAATGGCCATGCCACAATACCTTCTCCATTTTCCTCCTGGGATTCTGGGCTCACATGCACATACATCCCGCATGACTTTCAAGTCACCAGGTCTAGGACTCAAACCAAGGTCAGTCATGTGGGAGCCCAGTGCCTTGACCACTATTTCACGTGCTAGCCCCCACATTTTGTTATCATAATACTTACTTGTCCTTCTCTTGAAAATTTAAAGGGTGGTTTGTGTTTAATAACACTTGTTGCAAGCCTTAGGAGTCCTGTAAGCCCATCATCTTCTATATTACCATCCTGATGATCAAGGATCTCCCTACTACGGGGAAAAAAAAAAAAAAAGAGAGAACACAAAATAAGATAGTTCATATAATTACATCCTTTAACTTTCATCAAAAATAAAAATTTTCAATTTCACATTAAATTTTACCTTCGAATACAGTCAGCCAAATGTCTTGCCAAAGCATCTAGGTCGAGCAGAGTTGTCTTAATACAAGAAGAAAACACAACATTCAGATTTTTGTTTAGTAGTACTCAGATTTTTAAAACGACAAAATTTTTCTTACACATTTGGTTCTCCTCAAAATCATTAATGATACTATAAACTTAATAAATCTAGTCTTTATTTATTCAGGTTGAGTTTCCCTTACCTGAAATGCTTAGACCAAAAGTGTTCCAGATTCTGGATTTTTTTTTCAGGTTTTAAAATATTTGTGTATATATAATGAAAAACTTGGAAGTTGTGATTCATGTTTAAACATGAAATTCATTTACGTTTCCTACACACTTCCTATACATAGCCTTAAGGAAATTTTATACAGTATTTTTGTATTGCAGCATTTTAACTACAACCCTTCACTTGAAATCAGGTGTAAATTTTCTACCTGTGGTGTCATGTTAGCACTAAGAAATTTTGGATTTTATGATTTTAAGATTTTCATTTTAGGGAGGTTCTACCAGTACATGATGCCAGTTAACAGTTATAGCTTTAAAGGCATCACTGATAGACCTACCAAAAAAAAAAAATCAATGGAATGTTGGCAACAAATTATGATGGCTACAATAAATCATTTTAAAGACACTAAGGTCTATTGTTCTATCTTTTAGTTAATAGTTTCAAGATGTAATTCACATATAATTCACCAACTCAAGTTTGTTTTTAATATCACCTTTAAACTGGGCTTTTTTGTTTGTTTGCTTTTTGAGAGGTTTTTGCTATAGGGTGCATGTGCTCGCCAGAAAGAGAGAGACAGAGAGACAGAAAGCGAGAAATCACCCCCCAGGAGGTATCGCCACGCCGCAATTCCTTCTCCTCCATTCTCCTCTCAGGAACCAGGGTACACACGCACATGTGCATGCCATGAGTTTAAGACACCGGGTCCAGGACTCAAACCATGGTCGACTACATGGGAGTCCAGTGATGTAGCCATTAGGCCATCTGCTGGTCCTTGTTTGTTTTTTTAAGAGAAATTTTTGTGCTATAGGGTGCATGTGCTTGTCAGAGACAGAGAGAGAGAGAGAAAGAGAGAGACAGAGACAGACAGAGACAGACAGACAGACAACAGTGAAAAAAGTCACACACACTCCCGGGGAGAGAGTCACACTGAAATCTCTTCTCCATTCTCCTCTTGGGATTTTGATATGCATGTATGTAGCATGTGAGTTTCAAGCCACTGGGTGGGACTTGAACTTTGGTTGACCATGTGGGAATCCAGCGCCTTCACCACTATACCACCTGCTGGCCCCTAAACTAGGCTTACTAATCAACTAAACTTGACAGTTATTTTCAGAGAGCTTTAATTTTCATTATAATTGAAAAAAATGAAAATAGACATTACAAATAGGATTTAAAAATACAGACAAACTCAGATCTATTAAAAAGAAACTGTCCCGACAAGCAAGAAAGATTAGATTCCTATTTTGGCTTAAATAGAAAATACAGGTTCAAAACAAAAATCAATGTTTTATGAGTAATAAGTAAATTCAAACCTGCTTGATATTAACTTTCACAATTATTTTTCAAATGAAAGATTTGAAGAATTCAGATATAAACTAAAAAGGAGTATAAATACTATGTCTTTCTTCCTTCCCCATCCCTGCCTTCCCCCCCTCCTACCCACCCTTTTCCCTTCACTCCCCTTCTCTCCCCCCCTTCCCTTCCCTTCATTTTTAATTGCCAGAGGCCACAAGTGCTAGCCAAAGAGAGAGGAGGGAGAAAGCACAGTCTAATGAGGGTTGGTTATGGTAAACTCTTCTGTATCTTGTTGGAATTTTGGCCATGCATGCACATGTGCCCAGTGTTTTTTAAGCTGCCAGGGGATTCAAACCACTGTTCGTCATGCGGGATATAGTTCCCTATGCATAGCATTTAACCACTGTTCCACAGGGCTGGCCATAGAATTTTTTAAATGTAAAATGTATTTAACTGCACTTTCATTTAAATACATGGGAAGCGAAAAAGAAATCTCAGAAGAAATATTTCCTAAATACTGAAATGGATTTTCTTCATGTGCTTATTTCTTCTGAATTAATGTAGACACACTAGCTTACTAAATTTATATAAAAAGGAAAAAACAAAAACCTACATGTGGTATGTTTATCTCTGAAATTTACTTGGTTCAAACACTTGTGTGGGAGAAAAACATAATTTTAGTCTGGAATACTGATAAAGTTTCTGTAGCTTAAAATAACTTTTTTTATATGTAAGATTTTTTAAATTTATTGTTATTATTATTATTTAATTTGACCAGAGAGAGACAAAGAGAGGGAAAGTGAGAAAGCAAGCTGCCAGGTCCAGGACTTGAACTACAGTGAGCCATGTGGAAGTCCAGTGCCTTAACCACCATGCTACCTGTCAGCCATTTAAAATAACTTCTATATTAACTGAAATTTGATTTTACACAATCAGAATTCCATATTTACATGCGTTATAGATAGTTGTGTATTTAAAATCTAAATTTCACTTTCCAAATAAGATTTCATATCCACAAACTTGTCTCAGAAGAGATAGGAAACTACCAGATGAAGATGTTTCAAATAAGGTCAAAGTAAAAAAACAAGAAAGGACTTAGAGCAGGACTGAAATGAACAAACAGAAAAATTATGACAGTATTAACCAGCTATATATAAGACAGCACTTAATAATAAAGACAAATGTAAGTCATGAACATACATGTACGTATTCATACAACATACCTGACTAGCGTCCTTTATATGTATGTTGTCAACTAATTTGCATAACAACCAAAAGTACTCTTTACATCCAGGTTTTAACATTGGTTCTTCCTCATAATCATCTATCTATTAAAAAAAATTTAAACTTCATAAAAATATTTCCAAAATAACATTGTAACACAATTAAGAAATTCTACAAAATAAATTGTTATATGAATTAAAGAGTATTCAAAATCTAACCAAAAATGGAGAGTACACTCCTAGTTTTTATAAAATCAGAGTAAATAAGTACAAAAATGACTACCATGAGAACTCAGAAAAGTATTACTCTCATATTACTTACATTTGAAAAGATACAAATAAATGGAAAGTAAGATAAATGTCACAACACATATTTCTGGGATTTACAAAAGTTTATTAATAAAGTGTTGATTTATTATGTGATAGAAGCCTTTTATAAGGCTGGTATATACACTATATATATATAGGAAAGAAAATTTTAAATTTAGAATACCATAAGGATAAAAAAAAAATACTGACTAGAGAAGGAGGCTGCATTTACGAAAAGTCTATCATTTAACTTACTAATGCAAGGCCCAGAACCTACTGTAGTAAGAATAAATGTTACTTCCAAAAACAATGTACCTACATAAGAGCCGACAGACCTGAAATCAAAACACAGATTTCTTTCCTAGTTGTAATGTGGATACAATGTACTGCAATGCTGTCACTTTAAGAAATGCAGTCATCCCTTGGTATTCTAGGGGGCTTAGTCCAGATGTGTGTACAAACCTACTTTAAATAAATCACCTCCAGATTACTTATAACACCTAATACAAAGTATATATAATGGTTGATATACTCTATGGATTTTTCTGGTTCCTATGATTTTTTTAATTGCTGTATGTGTTTTTCCCTTGAATATTTCCCATCTGCAGTTGGTTTTATGTGTGGATGTGGAACCCACAAATATGGAGGGCTGTAACCAATATCTTCTTGGTAATAACTATACGCAAAACCATGTGCTCAAAATTAATTCAAGAATATAGAGCAATGATGAACATGAGCCAAAAAAATTACGGAAATTACAATTGCCCCTAAACAAAGCAAAAATCTTACCCTGATAGGTTTGAGTGCTTGAGCATCAGGAAGAAATTTCAACAATGTTGAGGCAGCCAGTAGAAGAAAAGAGCGATTGATTGAGTCTCCTCCATCTAGTCCTGACAGAGATAACTTATAGAGACCACTACAAGATTCATGACGAACTGCAGTCTAAATGAAAAAGCAAGTTTCAAAGACAGACTTAGTACTAAAAAAATAAAAATAATATTAATATGTTAGCAGAGATAGCATCAAGTGACTCTTCAGTAATATATTTAAATTAAATGTTCTGATCACACACACCTGCATGTAAATAATTTATCAAATAAAGTACTCCAAACTAGAGTAACAGTCTTGTGCCCTACGACAATGTTCAAGTCAACAAAATACCACATATGCAGTGGTAGTCCCATAAGATTATACCATATATCTCGGGTATATAATAAGCTATATCACTGAGATTTGTATGAAAGTATACTCTACAATGTTTGTACAGCAACAAACTAGCCCCATGTGCATTTCTTAGAAAGTATCTCAGTTTTTAAGCAACACGTAACTGCAGATAAAGTCCTAACTATGGCCATAAAACATTTATAGAAACAAAACCAAATAAGCACAACAGACAAGGGATTGAGGGGAGAGTATTCATAAAGGTGTAAGTTATGTACAAGATAATAAAATAGTTTTTGAAGTTGAAGCAACTGAGAAAATACTAAAAGCACAACATTCAAAAGTACTTGCCTAACTGTCAAAATGGTTACCCAAGACAGTGCTAGATAAAGAATACATGGCATCCCATCTAGAACTAACAGTAGTATTATTAGACAATACTGACTAAAAATATCTAACTTTGTGGTTAAGTACATTAGTAAAGAGTCCAATTTTATGAGTTCACTTAGGAATATGATATTACCAACATCAAGACAGGGCTAGTAAAAATTATACTGGCCTCAGTGTCAAATAGGAAGCAAAATATAACTGGCTTATACTTAAAAAAACAATTTTTTAAAAGTTTTTTTTTTTTTTTTTTTTTGCTATAGGGCTTGTGGGCATGCTGGAGAGAAACAGAGAGAGAGAGAGAGAGAGAGAGAGAGAATTCACACCCCATGGGGGATGGCCATGCCATCCCTTCTTCTCCATTCTCCTCTCAGGATTTTGGACATGCACACACACACACACACATGCACCTGGCATGATTTTCAAGCCACTGGGACTGGGACTCAAACCGCCATTAGTCATGTGGGAGGTCAGTATCTTAACCATTACACACCTACTGGATGTCTGGTTTATATATTTTTAAGTCTTAAGTGGTTAAAGTGGCAGGATCCTACATGGCTGATGACAGTCTGAATTCTAGTCCTGTTAGGCTGAAAAACACACTGGGTGCATGTGAATGAGTGCCCCAAATCCTGACATGATGGAGAAAAAGAGAGTGTGGCATCACCATGTCACACTGGAGGTGCTTTCACCTCTCTCTGTCCTTCTCTGGCAAGTACACATGTCCTCTGGCAACAAACAAATAAACAAATAAAATCCAAAGCAAAATAGTCACTAAGTAAGCAAACATTTCAGAACAAGACAAATATGAATGTCACAGAATATACAACATTCTTTTTTTTTTTTTTTTGAGAGATTTTCACTGTAGGGCGCGTGTGCTCGCCAGACAGACAGAGACAGACATAGAGACAGAAAGCGAGAAATCACCCCCAAGAGGGGATGGTCACGCCGCAATCCCTTCTCCTCCATTGTCCTCTCGGGATCTTGGGCACGCACGCACACGCGCCCGGCGTGAGTTTTAAGCCACCGGGTCCAGGACACGAACCGCGGTCAACTACGTGGGAGTCCAGCGACATAGCCATTACGCTAACTGCTGGTTCCCAACATTCATTTTTTTTAAAGAGGTTTTGCCATAGGGCACTTGGACTTGCCAGAGAGATGAAGACAGAGACAGTGAGAGGAAAAGTGAGATGGCCATGCCACAATCCCTTCTCCACCTGGAACCTTGGACACACACATATGTGCCTGGTGTGATTTTCAAGCCACGGGGTGCAGGACATGAACCAGACTAGTTGACCATGTGGGAGTCCAGCGATGTAACCACTACACTACCTGTTGGACCCATTCACACTTTGTAAGTGCTATACATAGTTGGAAACCTTCTAACCCTTAAAGGACTAAACAGATGATATATTTATAGAATCATGCAATTTGTTTCTATTAGCTCTGCTTTCATTTTCATTGCTAATAATATAAAAACATATGAAATACAGTAATACTAATCTTCAGCTTTTATCTTACCTCAGGAATAAGGAGGGTCAATTTCTTTAGCCAGTCTTGTAAATGGTCACTATCTGCGAGGCTAGATTTCACTAAAGAACAGCAATGAGCCCAACTCACCAAAAGCCACATTGAATAATGTGAAACTAAAGAAAATCAAAACAAAGTATGACTATAAAAGCTTTTGATAAAAGAAGATACATTACTCATTGTTAAAAAGAAAGTATATATTAAAATATCCATTATTGAAAGTATTTTTATTAAAAAATAGTTTTGAGAAACTCTTACCTTCATGTCTAGACCTGTGATCAGACTGAGCTTTCAAAACTCTGTAAAGAAAAAAATACAACACAACCATGAATTAAATTCATCAATGAATTAAAAGTAACTGAATTTTATTACTAGATATCCTTTAAAGTTTATAACTTCACTCTCCAAAAAGATAAAACATTAAGGGAGGGTCTTTATTATTTATTTAAAGAATCACTGATAAGTAACTCATAGAAAGCAGAGACTAGAATGACAGTCCCAGAAGCTAAAGTGGTTATTAATTAATAAACATAAAAATTAATGTCAATTAATAAACATAAAAAAGAAAACAATTTTGTGAACAAAATATTAATATTTAATTCAGACATTAATTACAGTGAAAGCTAAAACCAGGAAGTGACAGATTTATGGAGAGCTGACAAATGTATACAGTTCTAAAATATCTTATGAAGGATTATTTAATAATTAACAGGAAAAATCTGACACTTTATATAGTAGAGAAGGAACTTAGAGGAAACCAGATTGACTAATTAAAAACACCACCAATAATGGGATAAACTGACATCACCAAAATATATCTGGGAAAGACACAACATTATTTATGGAGCATCTTGCTAGAAATGTATAATCTGAACTTAATCACAAGAAACAATAAGAAAGACTCAAAAAATATCTCTGATCAAGAGATAAAGAAATGTGACAACTAAATGCAATACGTGATTCTGCATCAGGAAAAATAGTGTCATTAAGTGGTATGAGAGAGAGATTTAAATTTGCCAGAAGGTGCATATGCTCACCATAGACACACAGAGAACAGAGAGAAAGAGGCAGAAGACACTTTACAGTGGGGAGTGACCATGCCACAATCCTTTCTCCTCTTTTCTATCCTGTTGAGATTTTAGGAACACACACACGCTCTTGCTGTTTATCAAGCTGTGTAGGCTGAGATTCAAACTGTGGTAGGCCATGTGGGACCTGGCTCCCGTAACCACTAGCCCATAGGTCAGCATGTTACAAAGAATAGTAATAGGAAGGGGCCAGTAGGTGTTGTGGTGGTTTAGGTGCTAGACTTCCAGATGATCAACTATAGTTTAAGTCCCAGACCTAGTGGCTTGAAAATCATGCTGGGCATGTGTGCCTGGGTGCCCAAAGTCCCAGGAGAAGAATGGAAGAGAGAGTACCGTAGCATGGCCATGCCCCCTGGAGGTGAGAAATCACCCTTTATTCTCACTTTTCCTTCTCCCTGTCTCTGTCTCTCTCCTCTCTGGTGAGCACATACATCCTATGGCAAAAATCTTAAAAAAAAAAGGAGTAGAAGAATATTAATTTGAGTATAGGCTATGTATTAGATAATGTATCAATGTTATGTTTTGTGAAATAGAAAATTTGGGCTGACCCCACAAGCCTAACAATTAAGGGTGCTAGTTCAAATTTCATTATCAGTGGCTTGAAAAACATGCTGGGCGTGTATGAATGCATGTCCAAGATGCAGATAGGATGGAGACATGGTGAAAGGACTATATAGTGTGACCATGCCTTCTTAGGAGGTGCTTTCTCTCTCTCTCTGGTGAGTACAAATGCATGCTGGCAATTAAAAAAAAAAAAAAAAAGGGATAAAAAAGATTTTAGTCTGGTTATTAATAAAATGTCCACAGTTTTAGGAGACACACATCAAAGTATGTGTGGCTAAACAGTCGTGATGTGATGCCTGCAATGTAATCTCACGTAAGATTCAGGATAATACATAAGCATACACAGAAAACGTGTGTTCATAAATACAGAATCAATTTGGGCAAATGTTTGTAACATGTAAATTTAGGTGACAGGTTTAAGAGTTCATTGTAATATAATTTTTCCATTAAGTTTAAATTTTTTTTGAAATAATGTTTTAAAACACTGTATTCTTACTACAAATATATACATACACTAAATATATTAAAAATGCATACCTAGGAGCCAGATTATCATAAGTATAAGCAACAGACATAAGTCGCTGAATCAAATTGGTTCCTTGGACAAGAACGAGAAATACCTTTAAAAACAAAAACATTTTTATAATCTTTAAATATGGCAAAACAAAACTGATTCCAAATTAGCTTTTTATCTCTGACAAGATAATGTCCTAAGAAAAATTATTTTAAAATACTGTAAAATTACCAAATATTTAAAAAACAGAGTTTTGTAACCACGCTTAGCAGCAATTCTGTAAAGAAAATGTGGAAATTTAGAAGTAGAGACAAAAATATGATTTACATTTATCTACAGATTCTCTGCAAGTAACTACATGAAAATGTATAAATGAAAAGCATATATTACTTATATCAGGATTTTGGGAGAGGTGGGCAAAGAATTAAACTTTTGGGGCCAGGAGATGGCATAATGGTTATGTTGCTGGACTTCCACATGGCTGACCGCGGTTTAAGTCCCAGACCTGGCAGCCTGACAATCAGGCTAAGTGTTCATGTATATGTCACTAAGATCCCAGAAGGAGAATGGAGGAGAAGAGAATGCAGCATGGCCATCTCTCCTGGGGGCGGGGGGGGGAGGTCATTTTTAACCCTT
>NW_006159835.1:3580061-3592800 GCF_000334495.1 Tupaia belangeri chinensis | reverse complement strand
GGGGCAAAACCCTTTTTAAAAAAAAAAAAAAAAAAACTAAACTTTTTTGTAGAAGATGTGTACACTCACCAGAGAGAGAAAGGGAGAAAAGAAAGCACCTCCCATGGGTAACTGGGTAATGGTCACACTGCAATCCCCTCTCCTCCATTCAGGATTTTGATAGCACAAGAACATATGCCTGACATGTTTGTTAAGTCACTGGGTTTAGGACTTGAACCACACAGGTAGACCATATAGGATCTAGTTGCCTTAACTACCAGGCAATGGAGTTGGGTCCAAGAATGAAACAATTTTCACTTTTGAAATAGGAAAATATATGTTAAAAAAAACAAGCAGTGGCAGATTTCTCAATCATCCTGAAAGGCATATTTAAAAAGACATATAATAGGAGCCAGCAGGAGGCATGATGGTAAGCGTGTTGGACTCCCACCTGGCCAACTGCAGTTAAGAGTTATGGACAGGGCGGCTTGCTTTCTCACTTTCCATCTCTTTCTCTCTGTCCCTCTCTGGTCAAATTAAATAAAGTTAAATGGAAAAAAAAAAAAAGATATCTATGGATACTAAACATGAATTTTAGGTTTACAACCCTGAGGCTCAAAATTTAGTTGGGACCAGCAGATGGCATAATGGTTATGTCACTGGACTCCCACATGGCCAATCACTGGCATGTGTGTGTGCACGCGCGTGCATGCTTGTACGCCCAAGATCCCAAGAGGAAAACGGAGAAGGGACTGCAGAATGGCCACTGCCCCAGGGAGTGATTTCTCACTTTCTGTCTCTCTCGTCTCTCTGGGTTCGCTAATTTTCAAGCTGAATGATCTAGGTAATATAAGTAATTTTTCAGTTCTACTTCTTCATCCATATAATAGGGCCAAAAATATTTCACTAATTTAAAAAAGATTCCCTTCTGCAGCTCAAAAATAATTTTGGACATACAACAATGAGTCTAGAACAATGCATGGATTTTGGAATGATTTTTGCACTCAAAAACCCTCATGCTTTCAATCCATTTTTCCACAAACGTTTTGAAGTCCCCCTTTACAAAGCATTGGAGTAACTTGTTAGTCCAGTGGAACAGTTAGCCACAAAAAGCCCTGTAACGTAGGTATACGTGATGCTACAATATGCTATATTAACAAAAGAAAGGAGCAGGAACTGAACCTGTCCCTGGCAGAATCAGAAAGGCTTCCAGAAATGCTGACGTTTAGGCTGGAATCTGAAAGTGACTTATTAAGGAGGCCAAATGGAATAATACATGGCAGTAAATTTTTAGTGTTCTTCCTTATGTATACTGTATCAAAATGAGATAACTTTTTTTCCAGAACTAATGCAATAAAAATTTCTATTCCCAAGAAGATTATATACTTTTCTCTCTCTCTCTCTAAGAGGTTTTTGCTATAGGGTGCATGTGTTTGCCAGAAAGACACAGAGAGACAGAAAGCAAGAAATCACCCCCCCAGGGAGGATGGCCACGCCACAATTCCTTCTCTTCTCGGGATTTTGGGCACACATGCACATGTGCCCAGCCTGAGTTTAAGCCACTAGGTCCAGGACTTGAAGCGAGGTCAACTACCTGGGAGTCCACCGACATAGCCCTTACGTTAACTGCTGGTCTCCAGGAAGCTTATATACTAAGCCTTAATTATTTGATAAACTAATGCAAAGAATATATAGTATGCACCTTTTCTAAACTACAAAAATATAACATTGGCATGTATACAGAAAGAGCTCTGAAAAAAGGAATCATATAAATTAAGGATCTTTTTTTTTTTTTTTGGAGAGGTTTTTGCTATAGGGCGCGTGCCCTCGCCAGAGAGAGAGATAGAGAGAGACAGCGAGACAGAAAGTGAGAAATCACTCCCCATGGGGGATGGTCATGCCGCGATCCCTTCTCCATTCTCCTCTTGGGATCTTGGGCACGCATGCACACACGCCCAGTGTGAGTTTTAAGCCACTGGGTCCGGGACACGAACCACGGTCGACTACGTGGGAGTCCAGAGACATAGCCATTACGCTAACTGCTGGCTCCCAAGGATAATCTTTGACAAAGGGGAAGGTTTACCTGTATATTCTGAATTATGTTCAATAAGCATGTAGTTGCATATATTTTTTAGAACAAACCAATTACTTTAAAAACACTATATTCCTGGCCCTTTGACACAGTGGTTAAGACCTATCCCATGCGGCTGACTATGGTTTCAATCCTAGCCCAAGCAGCTTAAAAACATTCTGGGCACATGTATGCACACCCCAAATCTTGATGAGATGGAAAAAAATGAAGGAAAATGTAGAGTGACCATACTCTACTGGGGCGGACTTTCTCTCTCTCTCTCTCTGGTAAGCAAATGCACTCTCTGGTAATTAAAACAAACTGGAAAATCTCAATTTATTTTTCTATATATTTTTATATTATTAAAGTCTCAAAGGAAATCACTAAGCACTGTAATTATTTAGTGAAGTGGTAAAAACACAGTCAATTCAAGCATTTACATTAGAAGCTGAAAAGCTTATTCTGGAAAAAAAAAAAGCACGTTATTGAAACATTATAGCAATGCAAGGTTCCTAGAAAAATAGTTCACAAGATACAATATGGCTTGCTTTCCCTCCACATCACCTACTCACCCAAAGGGTGTATGCACCCTTTGGCAAATGAGGGGAAAAAAGAATTCTACTTTTTTTTTTGGACTGGATTTTGCTATAGGGCGTGTGCGCTCGCCAGAAAGACAGAGAGAGAGACAGAGAGACAGATAGCAAGAAACCACCCCCAGGTGATATGGCCACATCACAATCCCTTCTCCTCCATTCTCTTCTTGAGATCTTGGGCACACATGCACACGAGCCCAGCGTGAGTTTAAGCCACCGAGTCCAGGACTCGAACTGCAGTCAATTACATGAGAGTTCAGCGACATAGCCATTACGCTAACTGCTGGTCCCTACTTTTCTGTTTTTGAAAAATATTTTAATTTTAAAATGAACATTTAATTACTGTACATCTTTAGAGTTTACAACATGGTTTTTCTCAGAAGGAATGCAGTACTTATTACTCATGTAAAGACATTACCATTTACATTATCTTTAACAGATAACTTCATTTTTGTATCCATTAATTTTGGTTGGTTGTTTTTCCCTTGATCTCCTCCCCCAATCTCCAAATACATTCTATTTAAAATTGCTTTCCTTTTTTAAAGAGTTGTTACAGGGCAAGTGTCCTTTTTGGAAAAAGAAAGGGGAAGAGAGAAGGAAAGTGAGAAATCAACTCCTTGGAAACAATGGACACACCACAATTGCTTCTTTTCCAATCTTCTCTTCGGATTGCACACATATCTGGTGTGTTTCTCAAACCAACAGGTCCAGCATTGGAACCAGTCAGTTGGCCATGTGGGATCCAGCTGCCTTAACCTCCACACCACCTTGCTAGCCCAAGAATTCCATTTTTATTGTTGGATGTTCTAGTTATTATACTACTTACTTTCAGCTCTAAATCCAAGCCATTCTCTATTTACACACCTACATTGCTATAGGTAGTTCAAAACAGACCAAATGCATCCTTTGCCTGTTATCTCCCTCTTCGGTTTCGCTAGTCCATTTTAAGCACTCCTAGAACCAGCTTTATCAGGTACTCTCTGAGAATCCCACAGCAGCTAAAAAAAACTCATCTCAGAGGTCTAAACACTAGCTCAACAGGAAACCTCCAATTAAGTCTGTAATTCTTTATTACCCCCACTGCTTCCGTACGTTCACGTTCCTCAAGATTTATCTGTGGTGAATGGTACCTTGTCTGAATTACCTCAACAATCCATGTTTGCTTTCTAATCCTTAGACACACAGATAAAATTAATTCTCTATTTTGGGGTCAGCAGGTGGCATTAGGGTGGTAGACTCCCATATGGCCCACTACAGTTCGCATCCTGAAAACCCATCAGCTTGAAAGTAACACTAGGGGTGTGTGTGTGTGTGTGTTTTATGTGTCCAAAATCCTAAAAGGAGAATGGAGGAGAAGGAAATGAAGTGTGGCCATCCCCCGGGGGATGATTTCTCACTTTCTGTCTCTCCTGTGAGCACATGCACCCTAGAGCAAAAATCTCTAGGAAAGGGGGGAAAAAAAAGAAATACCTAGTAGGAATTCTCTCCTGAATAGACCCTGATAACCTCAGAATATAAATTACTGATTCCAAATAATAACCCTAATCATATAATTAGATAAAATTTAAATGGCACGTAATTCACTTCTGCATTCTGGATGATGAACTGAAAAGCATTATTATTTCATAATCATTACCACTTAAAAATAATGGCACTATACAGTCTGCCTGGTGGCCATGTGGTTAGGGTAACCAGATTCTACATGGCCATCGGTGTCGTTCAAACCCCAGGCCCAGCTTAAAAAACATATCAAGATCATGACTATGTATGTCCCAAATTCCAACAGGATGGAGAAATGGAGAAAAGATGGTGGTGTGACAACATCCAAGTGGAGGTGTTTTCTCCTACTCCCTCTCTGGTGGGTACACATAGCAAATTAAAAAATTTTTAAAAATGCTATTATTTCAACTGTTCTAGGTCATATTACAAAATTTTAAGATCATATTTCTTATGAATTAGTACACTGCTGCATTGTGTAAAAATAAAAACATAAGTTCTTTTAAAACAAAAATAAGATTCATCGCTATAACTTCGTATTAATTTCTGTACTTTACCTCTGTTAATCGTGGTATATGAAGACCTTTGGCATGATCACCAGCAGCCTTCCTTGATTTGCCAGGCCAGGTTCTTTTCCTATGGCTTTCTGCTATACCAGACCAGGCAAAGACATCATGATAAGCTAAATCCAAATCAGATGGATCTACTGCAAACTGGCATATTAACTTCAGCAAGCAAGCAAGACAGCCTAGCTGCCACTGTGGATGAAAAGAAAATGTCATTTCCCCTTTTTTTTTATACTTAGTATGACCACTACACAATTCTGAAATTAAAAGAGTAGAAAATAAAAATAATTACATCCAGTACTTAACCTATGTGCTAAAAAAAAAAATCCTGCTCAAATATTATGGTTACAATCCAAAATTATAAAAACAAAGAAAATCATATCTAGACTGTAAGATGGTATATTAAATGAAATGAAAATGACACTTTCATTTTTCATAAAAGCATCATAAAAATGTGACAGCTATAGAAATGTTTATTTCTGAAAAAGTGCTAAAAATGTCATTTAAAAAAATCATTAAAATGCTTACAAAAATTTAATTTACTCACCAATAAAATGAACTGAGATTCAGAATACTGTATGTTGTTTCCCCACACAAGTGGCATATACTTTTAATATTTGGGGACCAAAGTAATTCTCAATAATTCTAGAAGATAATTCAATTGAAAATCTGGCACTTACTATACACATTTTTTAAAAAAATTTCTTTAGTAAGATAACGTTTGGTATAAAAATAAAATTTACAACTGATTTCAAGCTCCATTTTAAAAATGTAAAAAAAAGTTATTTGAAATTAATTAGAACTTATTCAAGTATGGACAAGATGAGCATTTCAGTGCTTTCTCTACAATAGCCCTTGGCCTCCTGTTCTCTTGATCCTACTGCCAACTGATACATCTATACCAATAAACCAGGAAAAAATGTGTTTCTATGGCACCACTATTATATTATTCAATTTCAAGAAAAATACCAAGATAATGCAGAAAGGAATAAGTCTTTTCAACTAATGGTACTAGAAAATTTGATAGCTATAAAAACAACAACAAAAACCTCAAACTTCTCAACGAATACAAAATTTAAATCAAAATGCAATATAGACTTTAAAATAAAAGAGAACTATAAAACTTACAGGGAAAAAATATGGGAGAAAAATCATTCTGATCTTAGAATACAGACTGCTTAGGTTAGATACAATTTTCATTAAACTTAAAAACTTCTCCCCTTAAAAGACACAGTCAATATAATGGAAAAGCCACAGACCACAGAAATATTCCCTACAGTTAAACCTGAAAAGAGACTTGTCTGAATTGGTTAAGGAGAAAAAGCCTCACAAATTCCATACACAACTAAACAACAACAGAAAAGGCAAAGGTTATAAACAGATATTTCAAAAAGGAAGATAAAACACATCGTCAATAAACACAAGAAAATATGCTAAACACAATAGTAATCAGAGAAGGGCAAGGTAATACAAACCACCAAAAGATAACAATATAAACCCAACAGAATGGTTTACATTTTAAAAACTTGACTGCACCAACTATTAGCAAATACTATCTCATATTCTGTATGGTACAAGTGCTTTGGAAAATAGTAAGTTTCTCATAAAGTTAATCTTATATTTACTGTTTTATGTAATACTTTTACTATTTGGTATTAAGCCAAGAAAAATAATAATATAAATGAACCAAAAAAACCTTGTAAGTGAATGAATGTTCATAACAGCTTTATTCATATTCAACCATAATTGAAAATAACTCAAATGTCCATTAGCAGATGACTGGATAAACAAACTGTGGTGTATCTATACAACAAATACATTACTCAGCAATTCAAACTAACAAACCATCAATACACATTTAACAATCTCAAAATACATGTTAAGTAAAGCCAGACACAAAAATACATAGTGTCTACTGTTCTGATTTTATGAAATTCTTTCAAATGAAAATTCTAATCTATAGTAATAGAAAGCAGGGACGGGAACCAGCAGTTAGCATAATGGCTATGTCGCTGGACTCCCACGTAGTCGACTGCGTTTCGCGTCCCGGATCCGGTGGCTTAAAACTCACGCTGGGCGTGTGTGCATGCATGCCCAAGATCCCAAGAGGAGAATGGAGGAGAAGGGATTGCTGCGTGACCATCCCCCCCGGGGGGTGATTTCTTGCTTTCTGTCTCTGTCTGTCGGGCGAGCGCACGCGCCCTATAGCGAAAATCTCTCCAAAAAAAAAAAAAAAGAAGAAAGCAGGGACCAGCAGTTAGTGTAATGGCTATGTCGCTGGCCTCCCATGTAGTCAACCATGGTTCGCGTCCTGGACCCAGTAGCTTAAAACATGCCGGGCGCATGTGTGTGCACATGCGTGCCCAAGATCCCAAGAGGAGAGTGGAGGAGAAGGGACTGTGGTATTTCTCACTTTCTGTCTCTTTGTCTCTCTCTCTGTCCGGTGCCCTATAGTGCATGTGCCCTATTGCAAAAAAACCTCTTCAAAAAAAGAAACAAACAAACAAAAAAGAAAGCAGATTAGTAGTTGTCTAAGGATGGTGGGTTTTTTTTTTTTTTTTTACTGTGAATATAAATATATATATACATTTATATATATTTTAAACATTGAATTGCTATACACACACACACACACACACCATTTGGCTTGTAAAGTGGAAATATTCTTTAACTTGATTATATTGGAGGACTATACAAGTGTAAACATTTTTCATAACTTAAACTCTACCTTTAAAATGAGTGTTATTTACTGCATAAAAAGTAGACCACAGCCTCACATCACACATAAAAATTAACTTAAAGTATATCAACGACTTAAAGAACTAAAACTAGAAAACTCTTGGAAGAAAATACAATCATCAATCTTCATGGTTTCTTGGCTTTGAACACCAAAAGAACAAATACAAAGGGAAAAATAGAGACATTTGTAATTCAAAATTAGAAACTTTTGTACATCAGAGAAAAGAAAACCCTATGGGAGAAAATATTTGTAAGTCACATATCTGGTAAGGAATTAAAATTCAAAATATATAATAACTCTCACAGCTCAAGAATAAAAAGACAATCCAATGAAAAATAGGCAATGGATATGAATTAGTATTTCTCCAAAAGCAATATATAAATGGCCAATAAGCACAAGAAGATGTTCAACCTCAACAGTCACTAGAAAAATGCAAATCAAAGCAATGACGTATTACTTCATAACCATTAAATGGCTAAAATCAAACAAACAATAACAAGTCTTAGCAAGGATTTGGACAAACTGGAACTTGGAAGCACTGCTAGTAGGAATATAAAATGGTGCAGGAGCTTTGCAAAATATTCAGCAGTTTCTCAAAATATTAAATACAGAGTTACAACAGGATCCAACAATTGTACTCCTAGGTATATACTCAAGAGATGACTGTTTATAGGAATATTGTCAATAATATCTCCAAAGTAGAAATAACACAATATTCATAAAGTCATCAATCTCCTCTTCCCTGGACTCGCTGTGACTGAATAGACAATTTACTCAGAGATACGAATATGTATGTGAGGACTTTGAAGTTCATTAAGGGGTTAGGGATGGTGCAGATGGTCCCACCTGAGAAAGGTCCGGGGATTTGAATCCTGACGCCTGCCTGGGAAATGTTTGGAACATGCCTATGATTTGGGCCACCCAAGATTGGGGGTAGATCATTGTGTAGGAATTCTGTTGGGGGTGGCTACATCTCTGTGTTTCTCTCTCTCATGGAAGAAATAAAGAAAAGCTTGTGTAAAAATGGAATTAAAGTACAAGTTTATTTTGGTGCAAAATAATTAAATAAATAAATACAGAGTCAGCAGGTGGCATGGTGGTTAAGGCACTGTACTCCCACATGGTAGACCAGTCTGTATCCCAGACCTAGTGACTTGTTTTCTCACTCTTACTGGTCAAATTGAATAATAATAACAACAAAAATAAAATTAAATAAATAATTCTTTAAAAAATTGAAATGCATGGGACCAGCATTTAGCATAATGGCTATGTTGCTGAACTCCCATGTAGCCAACCACGGTTTGAGTCCCAGACCCAGTGGCTTAAACTCACACCAGGCGCATGTGCGTGTGTGCCCAAGATCCCAAGAAGAGAATGGAGGAGAAGGGACTGCAGTGTGGCCATTCTCCCTGGGGGGTGATTTCTTGCTTTCTGTCTCTCTGTCTCTCTCTGACTTTCTGGCGAGTGCACGTGCCCTACAGCAAAAACCTCTCAAAAAAAAAAAAATTGAGATCCATGCAACTTTTTCTTAATATGCATTTTCTATTAACATTTAGATGTCCCCTCATGAGTTTATGTGTGTGTATGCACTTATAAATGGTCAACGAGCACATGAAGATATGCTCATTACCAGTAGGAAAAGGCAAGTTTTAAAAATCAGTGAGATACTGGGACCAGCAGTTGGCACAATGGCTACGTCGCTGGACTCCCATGTAGTCAACCGCGGTTCAAGTCATGGACCCGGTGGCTTAAAACTCACACCGGGCGCGTGTGTGTGCGTGCCCAAGATCCTGAGAGGAAAACGAAGGAGAAGTGATTGCGGCGTGTCCATCCCCCCTGGGGGACAATTTCTTGCTTTCTGTCTCTCTGGCGAGCACATGTACCCTATAGCAAAAACCTCTCCAAAAAAAAAAAAAAAGTCAGTGAGATACAACTTAATTTCATCCACTAATCTAATTATTATTGGGGAAAAAAAAAAACAGACAGTGCAAGTATTGATAAGGTATACCACCTCTTCGGTATATCATGCTCAAAAGAACTGAAAATGTGCTTCTACACAAAAAGCCCTGTATATACTGTTCACAATAGTCAACAAAATAGAAACAACCCAAATGCCTTTTTGACTAATAAATAGATAAAAATGTCAAATATTCATACACAGAAATAAATCAGCAAGATGTGCTACTTTCAGTGATGAATTGTGAAAACATACTAAGTGAACAAAATCAATCACAAAGGGCCAAATCGTGTATGGCTCCATTTATATGAAATATCCAGAAAAGGCAAATCCCTGGAAATAAACAAGAGAATGATGGTTGTGTAAGACTAAAGTGTTTGGGATTAAATGAGTAGTGACTGCCAATGGGTTTAGGAATCCTTTGATGAGGTGATAAAATTGTTCTGCAATCAGGCCCAGCTGCAGTGGTGTAGGCATAGTTGGCATCATTATATGGAAAGGTCTGCGGTTCAGACCTTGAGTTCACCTGAATATGGTGAGTACATCAGCAATCTTGGCTAGTAAGGGCGCTACAGATCGGATAGCTACATGATGAGACTGCTGGAGGTCTGTGTATGTCTGTGTGTCTGTTTCCCTCAATTATGAAAGAAATAAACATTAAAACTGTTAGATGGTGATAATGGCTGTACAACTTAGTGAATATAGTAAAAACGAATGAACTGTACATTATGAAAAGTAAATTTTGTTCCTGAATTACACCTCAAAAAATTAACTAAAAAATATATCTCAACTAAGTACTTTTTCTCTTAAAATGTAAAGTTGGTTAAAAATAAAGAATTCTGGGGTCAGCAGGCTGGCTGCATGAATTGAGTCCTGGACCCGGCAGCTTGAAAATCACACTGAGTGCATGTACATGCACAGGATCCCAAGAGATTAGAGGAGAAGGGATTGCAGTTTAATCATTTTCCTGGAGGATACTTTCTCACTTATTCCCCCTCTCTCTCCCTCTTTTTCTCTCTTCTGGTGAGTGCACACGCCTTATAGCAAAAATTAAAAAAAAAATAATAATAAAGAATAATTCTGAATTTGTAAGTATTCCATAATACTGTACTAAGAGAGAGCTACTACAAATAGTGGGTATTTGTTAACCTAAAAGCAATCTATGTCTCAGGCATACTTTTTATCTCTGGAACTACACAGCTATGTGTCACATATGGCAGGTACAAACGTTTTTATTCACAGAAGTATCTATCATTTCAAAGCAAACAAATGAGGAAAAAAAACTTAGCATAAAATTTCATGTAAACTTTATTCACAACCAAGAGCAATTTATAAGCAAAATTCCTACAGATGACACAATTATTCATTAAAGATTTTAAGTTCTCTCACTCTGCCAAAGAACTAAAAGGCACCTCATCATTCTGAGATTCTTTTTTTTTTTTTTTAATAAAGATTTTTGCTACAGGGCACAAGCACTTACCAGAGAGACAGAAAGAGACAGAGAGAAAATGAGAAATCACTGCTCAGGGGGAATGGCAATCCCTTCTCCTCTGGGGATTTTAGGGATATGACACACATTCATCAAGGGTGAGTTTCAAGATGTGGGGTCCAGGACTCAAAACTGTGAGCAGTCATGTAGAAGTACAATGCCTTAACCACAACATCACCTGCTGGCCCAATCATTCTAAGAAATTAATGTGACAACAAAGACACGACTAAGAGACTAAGAGTAAATTATAACACACGAGGGACCAGCAGGAGGTGTAATGATTACATTGTGGAACTCCGATGTGGTTGACTGAAATTCAAGTCCTGGACCAGTGGCTTGAAACTCATACTGGGGCCATGTAGGAGCATCCCCAAGATTCTGGAAGGAGAATGGAGAAGGCATTGGAGGATGGTAATCCCCCTAGGCGGTGATTTCTCGCTTTCTGTCTCTCTCTCTCCAGAAAGTGCATGTGCCCAAGAGCAAAAAATAAATTAAATAAATAAATAAAAGTAAATAAATACAAAAAAACAAAACCAAAATTATAACAAGTTTGAAATATGACATACAGAACTACAGTAAATACTACAGTGAGGTGAATATTCTAAAAAAAAAAAAATCTGAAAAAATATGTAAAATAAAATGTTAAATATTGAAACCAATGGTAAGATTAAACAACTGATTCCTGGGGTTCCAAGGTAATGCTATCAAACCTGTACAAAGATACAAATACTTTAATGGATTATTCAATAATGCTTTTCTGTTTTGTTAAAAGAAAGTGAAGCATCCTTTACATTTAATTCAAAACTGGTCTGTGGGGAACCAGCAGTTAGTGTAATGGCTATGTCGCTGGACTCCCACGTAGTCGACCGCAGTTCATGTTCCGGACCCGGTGGCTTAAAACTCACTCTGGGCGCATGTGCATGTGTGCCCAAGATCCCGAGAGGAGAATGGAGGAGAAGGGATTGCAGCGTGACCATCCCCCCTGGGGGGTGATTTCTCGCTTTCTGTCTCTATGTTTCTGTCTGTCTGGTGAGCGCACGCGCCCTATATTAACAAAACAAAACAAAACAAAACAACCTCTCCAAAAAAAACCAAAAACAAACAAACAAAAAAAACTGGACTGTGGAGTTCTATATATATCATTATGAAGTTTTTAATATTTTGCAATCAATTTTATTTTTCTAATATTATAGAGCAGTGTTTCTTCAAATGATAGAAAGAATCTTATTTTGGGGACCAGCAGGTGGCATGGTGGTTAAGGCACTGGACACTCCCACATGGCGACCAGGGTTCGAGTCCTGAATCTGGTGGCTTGCTTTCTCACTTCCTCTCTCTCTCTGGTCAAATTAAGAAATAAATGAATAAATAAAATAAAAATAAATGATTATTTAAAAAAAAAAAAAAGAAAGAACATTATAGAAAGAACCTTATTTTTAAACTCAATTTATTGAGGACCAATACTTTTATAAAATACTGTAAACAATGGGGCTGGCAGGTAGCATGGTGGATAAGGGCACTGGACTCCCACATGGCGAACCGCAGTTCAAGTCCTGGACCTGGTGGCTTGCTTTTTCATTTTCTGTTTCTCTCGCTCTCTTTCACTCTGGCCCTCTTTGGTCAAATTAAAATAAATAAATTAATTAAATTAAAGTAGTCTTTAAAAAAGACTATAAACAACACCGCAGTTGGGAGCAGCAGTTAGCGTAATGGCTATGTTGCTGAACTCCCATGTAGTCGACCGCAGTTCAAGTCCTGGACCTGATGACTTAAATTCACGCTGGGTGCATGTGCCACATGTGCGTGTGTGTCCAAGATCCTGAGAGGAGAATGGAGGAGCAGGGATTGCA
>NW_006159835.1:3579431-3580006 GCF_000334495.1 Tupaia belangeri chinensis | reverse complement strand
GGGAGCGCAACCCCCCAAAAAAAAAAAACCTCAAAAAAAAAAAAAAAAAAAAAAAAAACAACAACAACACTGCAGTGATGTCCATTTGTTATAAAATTTTCTAAAGTTGTACTCTTAAATTTCTGAATCTATCTTGTTGCAAGACCAGTCACAAGAGTCTGGAAACAAGGAATTGAGTATTACTGCTATAAAGAAATAAATGGGCAAAACAAAAGAAACAGTGAAAAAAAAAGGTTACCAAAAAATTTCAGTTGTAAACCAATTTTTAAAAAAGTAACCAAACTTTATGTATCTTCCAAAAGCTTATGAAAAATGTAAGTTACAAAGAGAAAATACAGACTTTAAAAAAATTTTCCACCAAAATAAACTGGTACTTTAAATCCATTTTCTGTGATAGTCCCTCACATAAATATTAATATGTAAATTATCAATCTAAAGAAAAACATCTATGAATTTGCCATAGTCCAGGTAATTGTCAGACTTCAGAATTTTTTTAAAAAGAATTATTTTATTTAAATTTATTCATCATTATTATTATTTTCCAGTTTGATCTGAGAGAGATGATAGAGGGAAAG
>NW_006159835.1:3568323-3579400 GCF_000334495.1 Tupaia belangeri chinensis | reverse complement strand
GAGAAAGAAAACCACCAGGTCTGGGACTTGAACCAAGGCTGGCCATGTGGGAGTCCAGTGCCTTTAACCACCACATTACCTGCCGGCCCCCAGATTTCAGAATTTTTAACAAAATTAATATGAGGAACCCTTATTTCACAATTATTCATTATCTGTATTTTTACTTCTACTGTATTTTATGCAATTTATTTATGAAGTATGTAGCAAAAATCGTATTTGATGACACTGGAAGCACTTCAGATGGAATAATTACTATAATCAGTTGAAACAGTGAATTTTTACTTACGACAGTCCATGATTCTTGCTCTTTAGGTTCTAGGATTCCAGAATTAAAAATTTCTAGTAACTGTTGAAGCCCTCCAGCAGCAACAAACTGTAAGTAATTGTGAGAATATTGTTAACAGAAAAGCAGCTACATAAAATAATGCCAATCTACTTGTTGGTTTAGTAATTACATGTATGTGTATGAAAAAGCACATCCCCCTCATTAGGAAAATTCTTCTTTCATTTAAATTTACCAAAATAATGTTTGTACAAAATGCTTACATAAAACCCAATTTCAAGAGTATTTTTTTTGAAAAGAAGATTCTTACAAAAGTTCATAAATATACCTGTATATTCCATTAGCTATTTAATTCCACATACTAATATGTCCTAAGACAGTATTTCAAGTCAGTGCTAAAAATAGGGGCATCAAGGTATTAAATAATCTCAATTTACATTATTGTGATTTAGAGTAATACAAATAATTTTAAACATGCCTTATTTTAAAAGTTTAAAAACAATAAAAAATTATGGTGCCCACTTTGGAAAAATTAGACAAAAATTATTTATCAGTACACTGCAAAACATGTATAATCGAACCTTGCAACTCCAGGAATTTTTACTATTTTCTACTTGATCCTCGCTTGAATCATCTGAATCTGGATAAAGATCACTGTAACTTCCCTATGGGAAAGGAAACAAGCAAATAATAAAAAGGAAGATAAAAGAAAAAAATTCTAGAATAAAAAGATAATATGCTCTAGAATTTTTCTTCCAGAAAAAATACAAACATTTAATTAATTAAAGAAATACAATTACCGTCGACTCTCTTCTTATTCTTCTGTTAGGTTTTCCTAATGCTTCAATAATTTCCAATGCATACAAAAGCTTGTGGGCACTCTTAATTTTGAGAAGTTCTTTCCAATTAAATCCATCATTACTCTTAAATTAAAGAGAGGGAAAAAAAAAAAAAAAACAAGGTTCTTAAAGTCAAAACTTACTAACAGGAATACAAAAAGAAAATTCAAAGAAACTGAGAGGGGCCAGCAGGTGCCATGGTGACTTCCCCATGGTTCAACTCCCAGACCTGAGGGCCTGAAATTCACACCAGGTACGCGTCCACTCATGCATGACTATAACCCCAGGAGGAGAATGGACAAGGGATTGTGGAGTGGCCATCCCACCTATGGGATGATTTCTCACTTTCTGTCTGTCTCTGTCTCTGTCTGCCCCCACCTCCTCCTGGTGAGTGCACATGCTCTATGGGAAAAACCTTAAAAATAAACACATAAATAAATAACAAAGAAACTGAGAAACTGCCGTGACATAAAAAGTCAAATGCTGTGTATACTTCAATATAGTCAAACATACAAAGATCAGTTATAGAATTTGTACTAACAGTATGCTTAAAATTAAAACATCAATTGTTCATTAAATTTTGATAAAATTCAAGAAAAGGCAAGGGAAAAAATAACTTGTAAATCATCTCAGCAGATGAGACAATTTACCATCTTTCCAATGAAAAATATAGTTCAGTTTGATATCCTGAACTCTTCTTTTTAAATTGTTAGAGGGCCTATGTACTTGCAAGACAGAGAAAGAGGAAGAAAGAGAAATACCTCCCACAATCCCCCTTCCTCCATTTCTCCATCCTGTCTGAATTTTGGGCATGCACACACCTGCCCTGTGTGTTTTTCACGCCATCAGGGCCAAGAATCAAATTGTAGTCAGCAAGTGAAATCCAGCTTCCTTAACCACAAGGCAAGAGAGCCAGCCTCAATGCTGTGACCTCTTAAGGATACAGATGAACTACATTTATTTGTCTACATTTAATACTAACACCTATATACTTATTTTAAAATTTTTGCTATAAAGTACATGCACTCACCAGAGAAAGAATGAGAGAGAAAAGTGAGAAGGCACCCTCTCAGAGGGGATGGCCATGTCACAATCCCTTCTCCTCTATTCTTTCAGGACTTGGGGCATGCACACACATGCACTGCTTTGTTTTTAAGGCCACTAGGTCCAGGACTCAAATAACTGCCTTAACCTTCACACCATCTGCTGGCCCTACACCTACAAATTTAAAATCCATAAATAAATCCATGAACTTAGAAATGCTGTTATTGTCTTTTCTTTCTCCTTTTTAATAAACCAAAAAAAAAAAAAAAAAAGATTTTTTGCTATAGGGTGTGTGCACTCGTCACAGAGAGAGAGCCAGAGACAGAAAGTGAGAAATCACCCCGCAGCGGGAATGGCCACGTCACAATTTCTTCCATTCTCCTCTCGGGATGTATGGCACACACACACACACGTCTAGTATGAGTTTTAAGACACCAGGTCTGGACTTGAACCACAGTCAACTACTTGGGAGTCCAGTGACATAACCATTATGCCATCTGCTGATCCCAACACTACTATTTTCTACTCTAATTTATTAAAATGTTATTTACACTTGATGTGCATCTTTAAAATGGTATTAGAGCTACTCTGAGTCATCATTCACCCTTTTCTCTATTTTTTTCTTTTTTTAATTTGGCAGAGGGCATATGCACTTGCTGGAGAGTCAGAGAGAAAGGGAGAAATAACCCTGCTTTAGGGTGTGGTCACACCATGATCCCTTCTTCCTCTCTCTCCCTTCAAAATTTTGAGCGCACACAGAAACAAACCCAGTGTGTTTTTCAAGTTGCCAAGGCCAAGATTCAAACTATACAGCTCTGGATTTGGCACTTGTGTAGGACCTGATCACATCAACTTCCTGCACCGTCAATAAGTAAACACTAAAATGAACTGTTACTTTATACCTATTTACTGGACAAAAAAACCCTATTTAAATTTGCAAAGGGTATAGGTCAACAGGTGATCTCAAACCCTGTCAGTAGGAATGGAAACTGGTAACTCTGCAGTACAATAAGAAGACTTCGTGGGCTCACCTGTTCATCTGAGATATTCTGAAACGCCATCAACATGTTAGGACATGTAGGAAGAAGCATTAGTAGCTCCCAGACTCGCCGAGACAGATTTTCCGCATGAAGATGAAGTTCTTCACATCTTAAACTCTACACAAATAAGAACAACTGTTTTATCAAGACAGATCAGAAAAATTTTAAACACAAGTTCTTTTTTTGCATGAAATTGTTAATTAAAAAATCATTAATTGTCAAATCTAACTTTTTTTTAACCTCACTTTTTTAAAAGTGAAAAAAAACCTACTTGTTACATGGGAGATAGTAGTCAAGAAAATGAATAGTTTTTTTCAAAGCAGTTACTTTCAACTTTTTATGTCCACCTCTGAAACAGGCTTCCTCTAAAGCTGCTCATTTTCATCAGGAAACTTTTCAAAGAGCAGTGAAAACATCTGTTCTATGTGGCGCTTCAAGTAAATTTCACCAAGACTATATCATCTATTTCTTCTTTGCAAACCACTACTCTAAGCACAACAAAGACCTGGTGAATTAAATCCTTGACCCTCCATTTGTGAAGAGAACACATCTGTTTGGATTTTTTTTTAATTTTGCTAATCTATATTTTATTTTTCTATCTCAGAAAGGCAGAGATCAAGAAGTAAACAATTTTTATTACTTTTTTTTTTTTTTTGGAGGGGTTTTTTGCTAAAGGGCACGTGCGCTCACCAGACAGACAGAGACAGACAGAGAGACGGAAAGTGAGAAATCACCCCCCCAGGGGAGATGGTCACGCCGCAATCCCTTCTCCTCCATTCTCCTCTCGGGATCTTGGGCACGCACGCACATGTGCCCAGCGTGAGTTTTAAGCCACCGGGTCCGGGACGCGAACCACGGTCGACTACATGGGAGTCCAGCGACATAGCCATTACGCTAACTGCTGGTTCCCATCAATTTTTAATAACCTAATAATTGCGGGACCAGCAGGTGGCGAAATGGCTATGTCGCTGGACTCCCATGTTGTCGACCACTGTTCGAGTCCCAGATCCAGTGGCTTAAATTCACACCAGGCGCGTGTGAATTTGTGACCAAAAGCCTGAGAGGAGAATGGAGGAGAAGGGACTGTGGTGTGGCCATCCCCCTGGGGGGTGACTTCTCGCTTTCCCTCTCTCTCTCTCTGGGGAGTGCATGTGTCCTATAGCAAAAACTTCTCAAAAAAAAAAAAAAACAAACAAAAAAAACAAACCCACACACACACTGGGGGTTAAAAAAAAGAAAAGAAAAACACACTGGGCAAGTGGGCATGCACACCCAAAAATCCCAAAAGGAAAGAGAAATGGAGAAGAGACTGTGGCCTGACCACGTCCCATGGGGGAGTACTTTCTCACTTTCATTCTCTTTCATTCTCTTTCTCTCTCTTTCTCAGTGAGCATATGTACACTCTGGGAAATTTTTAAAAAAGGAAAAAAAAAAAAGACACACAAAGAGAGAATAAGATTAAATTCTGTGTAATGATGATTTGAAGGAAAAAGAAAAATCTTCAAATGTTCATAATATTGTTCTTGTTAGGAGGCCCAAGGGACATACTCAGTAAAGGTCCTTTAATTTTACTTTTCTAACCTTCATCAGGGCCATATCAGTCTTATTTAATGACATCACATCAATCAAAATATACCTGGTATAAAGAAGATTTAAAAAGCTATCTGCTGGGGCAAGCAGGTGGCAGAGTGGTTAAGTTACTACCACACGGACAATGACGATGATGGTTCAAGTCCCAGACCCGGCAGCTTGAAATTCATGCCAGTCATGTGTGCATACATGCCCAAAATCCCAAGAGAAGAATGGAGAAGGGATTGCAGAATGGGCACCTCCTTGTGGGGGGTGATTTCCCACTTTCTCTCTCTCTGTCTCTCCCTCATCAATGAGTGCATGTGCCCTATAGCAAAAATCTCTTTAAAAAGCTACTTGTTAAAACAATGTTTCCCCTCTGACACAGGATTCAGACTAATATGGTGTCCTAATAACTGATACTCTTACTTCTGTTTGTTTTCTTTTAATACATTCTCCACACTATTGTTTTTGTTTTTCTTTTCTTTTTTTTTTTTTTTTGGAGAGGTTTTTGCTATAGGGCGCATATGCGCACCAGAAAGACAGAGAGAGAGACAGACAGAAAGCAAGAAATCACCCCCCAGGAAGTATGGCCAGGCCACAATCCCTTTTCCTCCATTCTCCTCTCGGGATCTTGGGCACGCATGCACACGTGCCTGGGGTGAGTTTAAGCCACTGGGTCCAGGACTTGAACCGCAGTCGACTACATGGGAATCCAGCAACATAGCCATTACGATAACTGCTGGTCCCTCTTTTTAAATTTTTTTTTTTAACAAGAATTTTACTATAGAGCGTGTGTTCGCCGGAGAGAGAGACAGAGACAGAAAATGAGAAATCATTCCTTAGCGGGAATGGCCACGCTGCAATCCCTCTCTTCCATTTTCCTCTTATGGTTTTGGGCATGCACACACATGTGCCCCTGATTTTCAAGTCACCAGATCTGGGACTAAAACTGCGTCCCACTATGTGGGAGTCAAGTGAAGTAACTACTATGCCATCTGCTGGTTCTATCATGTTTGTTTCTAAAAGCCAAAATACCCCCTCATTTTGTTGCTAAAAACAGTCATAATAATGGCAATCTACTTAACGAAGAATAAAAACCACATAAGGTGCTTTGGTGGTAGGTTAAACCTCCCCTTTTATTCTTGTATTTGAAATACACTATATGCATACTCTCAGTTCCTCAAACACGCCATGAACTTTTCTATAAATCTGTAATGCTTTTCTTCACTTCTATCTGTAACTGTAACTAAGTGAACAACTGCTTTTTGCAAAGGAAAATTTCCTGTATGCTTACCTCACCACGTTTCCGTAACATACTGCACAAAATATTTAACATCCTTCTGGAGAACTGGGGACTTCTGTTATCTTCTTGTCTTTTTAATGCCAGAGGGCATGTGTATGTGCACATGTACAAAAGAGAGAAATCACTCTCCAATGGAACCTGGACATGGAAATCCTTTTCCCTTCAATTTCCCATCCTGCCAGAATCCTGGCCACAAAAACACATGGCCTGATTTGTTTTTCAAGTTGCCAAGGCCAGGGCTTGAATCCTGGTTGGCTATGTGGAAAAGGTTTCCTCTGCATAGGTTTTAACTGCTTTGCTACAGGGCCAGTCCTTTTAGCGCTTTTAAATTGCCAGTACAGTGCTGACATGATGTAAAAGGTCAGTATATGGTATGAAATAAAAGATGTAAGGAATAGAGATTCATGGGCATTCATTATTGATTCTTCTTGAGCAAATACGAAATGTCTTAGAAACCTAAAAGTGTGTCACCCCCAATAGACTCTAAGGTATGGAAACAGAGAAAACTCGATAGCATTACTGCGACAGCCATGATCAAATATACCATGCACCATGAAAGTATGGGAAGAAGTCACTTAGCATTCTTGGGGAAAAAAGAACAACAGCCTAACACAGGACCATCAATATACCACCATTTTATCTGCTAGCCAATCTAAAAAATGTGGTTCATTTGGGGAACCAGCAGCTGGCGTAATGGTTATGTCATTGGACTCCCACATAGCTGACTGTGGTTTGAGTCCTGGACCTGGCGACTTAAAACTCATGCCAGGTACAGGGCCAGCAGTTGGCATAATGGCTATGTTGCTGGACTCCCATGTAGTCAACCATGGTTTGAGTAGCTTAAACTCATGCCAGGCACGTGTGTTTAAGCTACTGGGCATGCGTGCCCAAGATCCTGAGAGGAGAATGGAGGAGAAGGGATAGCGCATGTGTCCTATAGAAAAAAACCTGTCCAAAAAAAAAAAAGAAAGCCAGGTGCATGTGCATGTGCATACGTGCCCAAAATCCCAAGAGGAGAATGCAGGAGAAAGAACTTTGGTGGCCATTCCCTCAGGGGGTGATTTCTCACTTTCTGCTTCTCTGTTTCTGTCTCTCTGATGAGTGAACGCGTCCTACAGCAAAAATCTTGCTAACACAAAAAAATTTTTTTAAATGTGGTTCATCAGATAAAATATATGAATAAGATCTTAGCATCTCTAAACAATTTTAAAGGCGTTTTAAAATTACTCCTTTAGGTGATCTCACATGTACTCTTGACTTTACCATCTTTACAGGGATAATCCACAAACTTACTTCTCCAGAACAAGTATATTGCCTGAGCCCTAAACTTTTATGTTCAACTGCTCACATAATTTCTACACTTGATGTCCCCAAGGCACCACTTTTTTTCATCTCAAGTGAAATCTACCCAGTTGCTTAAGC
This sequence comes from Tupaia belangeri chinensis, assembly GCF_000334495.1. Taxonomy (NCBI): domain Eukaryota; kingdom Metazoa; phylum Chordata; class Mammalia; order Scandentia; family Tupaiidae; genus Tupaia; species Tupaia belangeri. The sequence goes on along the minus strand of NW_006159835.1, from coordinate 3,571,897 downwards.
TGGAAACCTAGTAACATATCTACAGCTTCCTCTTTCTTGAACTCTCTTACCCCTTACTCCTAATATAATCAACACCACATAGCAATTTGACTGATCTACTGTCCACTTAATTTATTCCCACAGCCACCATCCTGTTCCAGAGTATTGTCAGCTGCTTCCTGGATCAGTTCATTAGGTTCATAACTGCCTTGCTCCTTTTTTTTTTTTTTTTTTTTTTTGCCTTAGGGCACATGTGTTCATTGAGGGGGGAGGGAAGGAGAGAGACAGTGAGAGTGTGAGAAATCACCCCCCCAGGAGGGATGGCCATGCCACAATCCCTTCTTCTTCATAACCCTCCCAAGATATCGGGCACCTAGCACAAGCACCCAGCATTGAGTTTCAAGCCACCAGGACTTGAACTGTGGCTGGCCATGCTGAACTCCAGCAATGTAACCGCTACGCCATCTGCTGGTTCCACTGCCTTATTACTTCTGCCAAACAAACCTATTACGTATGAAACAAAAATCAGAGTATGTATATCTCCCTCTTTTTAAAATTCTTTTATGCTCCCCACTTTAAGTAAAATGCAGAAGGCTCACAATGATTTTTAAGTCTTACTGTTATTTTGCTCTGCCTCCCTTGTCCAATTGCTCATTCTGCTCTCTAATCACCCTCCACATTCTACTCACGAGTTCTCTAACAATTACTAGACCAGCTTAACTCCTTTTATCAAAGGCTTCAGGAATCACATTATTCTATTCAAAATACCCATCATCCTTTTCATATTTTAATTGACTGCTTTTCATTCTTATAGCTTACATTAGTCTCTCTGAGAGAAACCTTCTCAGATCAAATATTGTACAAATAAGTCTCTGTTCACCTACTCTCCGCCCCCAATACTGGCAAAGTATGTTTCAGTTTTAGCAACTATCTCTATCAGAAAATACTTACCTGTTAGTTTACTTGAAGCTATTTACCTATAATACTAAGCATGTTATGATATGTCTCCTTATAAATTCAATGAATATTGAAACTACCTATTTTAATCACCCTTGTAAAACACCACTTTGATTAAAATAGGATGCCTGGATCATACTAGGCACTTAAATATTGGGTTGTCGGGAAAGTTATGACCCATATTTTGCACAGAAAAATACATCGTGATTTTCCTGACAACCCAATAGTTAATGGAATAAATGGGTTCTTAAAGTTTTACTGCTCTTAAGAGGTTACTGAGAAGATTATTTTCCTCTCATCAGAAGACAAAACAAAATGAGTAGAAATGAAATCTGATATAGTCACCTCACTATCATCCACTGACACTTTTCCTGAGGGTGGCTTAAAAGATGCAAGCATCTCTAATAAATCAAAAAGAGTAGTTAAATGAGGTTCTTGTAAAAGTAAAAGCATTGGAATGTTGTCCTTTTGAGGAGGTGGTAGGCAAGATGCTGGCAGCTGAACACCTTCCCCTTTCCGTTCTCTCCTTGGTGCACCCAGAGATACAAATACCATCTACAAAGACAGGAGAAACCAACAATTACACACATCGAAACAGTAAGCAATTTTCTAAAGTATGAAACAACTTCACTTAAAATTTTAATGTAATAAAAGCAGTAAGTATGGGACCAGTAGATGGCCTAATGGCTACACTGCTGGACTCCCATGTAGTTGACTGCGGTTCAAGTCCCAGACCTGGTGACTTAAACTCACGTCAGGCATGTGTGTGTGCATGCCCAAGATCCCAAGAAGAGAATAGAGGAGAAGGGACTGCAGCGTGGCCATCCCCCATTTCTGTCTCTCTGGGGAGTGTACATACCCTATAGTAAAAACCTCTATAAGAAAAAAAAAGCAGTAAAAACTATTTTTAAATTAGACGTTCAAACATTCATTTATTGACCTACAGTCAATAGATAATTAAAACTCAAACCACATTTTATTTATGTACCTGCATATCTTTAAAACCAAGCTCATGAAGGGCTTTTTCATCATAATCTGTTGTTAATTCATGTCCAGATGAAATCATCCTGACAGGTCCCATAAGGCCTCCTTAAGAGCAGAAAACAAGTTAAAATTTTAAGAGTTATTTATCTGTTGATAAGAATAGTTGTAACAGTAAAGTCTACTGAATGCTATGTTTAAATACAATTCTTGAAAGAATTTGACACAGTACTAAGCACATTTCCTACATTATTTTCTGTTCCCTTAGGTAAACTGTAGGCAGTAAATTCACAAGAAAGGTCTGTTTTAGTACTAATTTGACTAGACTCTTACTGCTTAACAATAAAATACATTATAGGTTGACCATCCCTAATCCAAAAATCTAAAATGCTCGAGAATCTGAAACTTTCTGATTACTGACACGATGTCACAAATGAAATTCCACACCTAACCTCAGGTGAGTGGTCGCAGTTAAACCACAAATGTACTGTATACAATTACCTCTATACTATGCATTTAAAGCATATATGAAACAAAAGCATTTTTTGTTTAGACTTGGGTCCCATTCCCAAGTTATCTCATTAAATATTCCAAAATGCAGACAAATCCAAAATACAAAACACTTCTTTCTAGTCCCAAGCTTTTTGAATAAAGGATAGTTAACCTAGATAAGCAAAAAACACTACAGGAACATCCTGGAAACCTACTATGTTTCCCCCAGCAATACATGCAGCGGAATCAGATTGTTTTAATGTCTTAGTTATGCAAGAAACTACAGTGCATTTATGACTGAATTCTCTCATTATTATCACCAAAACAAACACTACAGCGTAGAAAACAAATAAAAATATCACATGGGAAAAAAGATATCTACAACCATCCAGATCGATGGTAAATTCAATAAACTCAACAGATGAGGCTATTTATTTCTAGCATAATAGAATTCTTTTTGCTGCCTACATCCTCCATTTCATTTCCATCTTCCCTATCTTACAAGCTACTCTTCAGTCATCCAGCTCCTTGCTCTTTCTTGAAAACACCAACTATAGAGAAGAAGCCGGGCCTTCAGAAGAAGGTTCCACATGGCTCCAGGGAACTAGATTTTTCAGGGAATGAAGATTTTCTACTGATAATTCAGCCTCCAACAAATGAGCTAGCGGTAGGGAGCCCCCCCCCCCCGCCTTCTATCTCTGTTTCTCTGTCTCAGTTCCTGTCTCTCCCTCCTTCTGTCTTCCCCCCCTTTTTTTTTTTGTAACTTTTCCTTTTTACACTTTTTAAAAAAGTTTTTCTCTGGCTCTTAGCTCCACCTTTTTAATCACCTTTAATCTTGTTAATTATGGCTCTGGTCCTCACCCCCCCAGGCAGAATAAGCCGGGCCTTCAGAAGAAGGTTCTACATGGCTCCAGCGAACTAGATTTTTCATGCGGTGCATGCGCCACGTGGTTTTCTATTTTGTGATTTTTTTTATTAAAGAACAGTAATTACCTTTAATTTTTTTGTCTTTTTTTTTCTCTTTTTGTTGTTGTTTCTCTCTCTTTCATTTTCCTTTTTCTTGTCTTTCCACCCTCCAATATCCTTTTTTTTTTTTGAGAGGTTATTTTTTCCTACAGGGCGCGTACGCTCGCCAGACAGACAGACAGAGACAGAGAGACAGAAA
>NW_006159835.1:3559030-3566964 GCF_000334495.1 Tupaia belangeri chinensis | reverse complement strand
GAAATAAGAGTCCAAAAACTAAGAAAGTGGCCAACTTAATCATAGGGACAAGTCTGGAGTTGAATATTATATACCAGAATTTAATCAGGAAAATTGAACCAGTATAGAAGATAAAAGTACATGAGACTGATAAGTTCATGCACCTACCATTTGAACAGAATCGGAACCTGTTTCCTGGCTTTAAGCAAAGTTCCTTGGCGTTTCTTTGATTTAAGTTAAAACTGGTTTTCTTAGTAGTAATGAGTGAACTCACCATTGAAAGTAGTTAGATTACGTAGGAAATTGTGTGATCATTTTGTAATGTGCATGATTGAGTCACTATGCAGTGTGTACTAGATGGGAGATCGCATTTTGTGTGCTGTGATGATGCTTAGGGAAGGAATGTAAATTGAGTTACAAAAAAAAAAAAGTTTCAGGAAAAAAAAATATTATCTATTCAATGACTGCAGTAGGATATGTAGCCCCAGCTAGGTGCTACTTTATAGGATGCGTAAAGTTAGACTTGTGTTCATGGAAATGTGTGTGTCACCTTTGTTTGCTATGAGGGCATGTGGATTGATTAGGGTCTTTGGTGATTCAATAAAATGTGTGTGTGGGGGGAAACAGTATAGAAAGCAAACATAGATATCAGAGACAGTGTGGGAGGAGAGTGGGAGATGGCAGAGGGTAAGAGATAGGGAATCAAGGATGGGGGGAAAAAGCAAAACGTACAGAAAACAAGAAATGGAAGATCATTTGCTGACAATAACATGTTTGTTGATGTGCTTGATTGAGACAATATACAGTGTACTCTGGATGAAAAATCTCATTTTGTATGCTGTAATGATGTACAGTGAATGAATGCAAATAAATAAATTAAAAAAAAAAAAGGCACTACCTTTCATTTAAAAAAAGAAAGAAAGAAAGAAAGAAAAAGAAAACACCAACTATATCCCTATCAAAATGATTAAAATGTGCCTCCCCAGGAATCTGCAGGGCTTATTTCTTCAACTCTCTCATCAAATGGGAGCTACTTCCTAACCACTCAGTCTAACAAGCATCATTTTCATTATTAACTCTTTACTTGGCTTTATCTTTCTTTAAAACAATTATTAACACATGACCATATATGTTTATCTGTTTCTTCTCAGAAAACAAAACAAAAACACTTGAGTTTCTCTAAGGGTAGAGGCTGTATTACACCCCAAGGTATCTTCCAGGCACCATATAACATATTATAGTAGGCATTGAAGTTAATTACCATGATGCATAAATTATTTAAGGAAATGTTTATTATAGTAGGAAAACTAAGCAAAACCATAAAATTTCTGATAATTTAATTATATTTTTAAAAAAATGTTATTGCCAGAGGATGTGTGTGCTTACCATGGGGGAGGGGGTGGAGGAAGAAAGCACCCCACAATGGGGAATGGTCATGCCATAATCCTTTCCTCTATTTTTCTATTACATCAGGATTTGAGGTACACGTGCACTGGCACATTTTTCACGGTGTCAGGGCCGAGATATGAACCATGGTTGGCAATGTGATATCTGGCCCTCTATGCAGAGGGTTAGCACAAAATATTGTTAAATTTTATTATTTTAATGTAGAAAAACTCCATGAAATAAACAATAAAGAACTATTTCCAAGAAAAGTGAGGCAAGACTACTATTTCCATAATGACAAGAAAAGCCAGACTCCACAGCACCCATAGTTTGAATCCCTGGCCTGGTTGGTCTGAAATACTTCAGGAACATAGGTCAGTGCTCACGATCCAATGCGCTGGAGAACTAAAGGAAATATTATAATATTAAAAATTAACTTTTCTCAGGGACCAGCAGGTGGCGTGGTGATTAAGGTGCTGGACACGCCACAAGGCCGAGCCACAGTTCAAGTTCTGGACCTGGTGGCTTGCTTTCTCACTTTCCTCTCTCTCTGTCTCTCTCTCTCTGGTCAAATTAAAATGAATAAATAAATAAATAAATAAATCTTTTTAGAAATTAACTTTTCGCTTCACGCAAATAATAAAATTTGGTAAAAAAAAAAAAATTCCAAACACAGAAAATAAAAGGTTTTCTTCTACTAAGATTCATTTTGGCAATTTTCCTTAAGTACGACTGTTTTATAGTTAAACTGCTAATTTTTGTACTGCTCAAATCTAGAAATCTTGGCCCTCACAATGGTTTCATTTTCAATCCTATGTTCTTCTCAATTTTCTTATGTTGTTCATTTTCTTATATTGTTCATGTGTTAGTATACGTAAGACATGTTAAATATACCCGAAGTGGGCCAGCAGTGGCATAGTGGTTAAGGTGCTGGACTCCCACATGGCTAACCACAGTGTGAGAGTCCCAGACCAGTGGCTATGAAACTCATTCTGGGAACATGTGCATGCATACCCAAAATCTTGAGAGGACTATAGAGAAGGGACTGCAGTGTGGCCATCTCCCTGGGAGGTGATTTCTCTCTCTCTCTCTCTGTGTGTATCTCCAGCAAGCACACACACCCTACTGCAAAAATCTCTCTCTCAAAAAACAAGGTTTTTCAAACCTCTCTCTCAAAGAACGAGGTTTTTCTTTTTTCCTTCAAATTATGCAAATCTTATACTAATATATGATTATTTCTCAGTTATACTTTCAGTGTTATTTTCCTAACAATACTCTCACCAAAACAGTATTATTATAACTTTAAATTTTAACATTTAATCTAGAAATTGATCTACTATCCTTTTGGGTTATACTGATAGAGCTTCTGGTATTTTTCATACAGATTAACTTCAGGGTAATTTCATCAAATTTTCTACAAAAAAAATTCACTGGGATTTAGATACAACACACCAAAAAAATAAAATTAATTGGCATCTTTATAGCATTTGGAATAGAGATAGGTCATGTATCTCCATTTATTTAGCTGTCCATTTACATACCTCAAAAATATTTATTCTCCTTTATTTTATGAAAATCTCACATTAGGAATACCTCAACATATAAAAACTTTTATTGAGGACTTGATTTCTTTAGTTTCCTATTCATCATATTACCCGCTAATTAAAACTGAATTATCTCTTCCAAATGCTATACTTCATGTATTTCATTCAAATTATTTTGTAGAATACAAAACTAGATGACAACACTAGCTCTGTGACATAGTTGGTAACATAATACTCAAGAAAAGCCAGACTCCACAGCACCCATAGTTTGAATCCCTGGCCTGGTTGGTCTGAAATACTTCAGGAACATAGGTCAGTGCTCACGATCCAATGCGCTGGAGAACTAAAGGAAAAGGACTGCAGCGTGGACTAACCACTGAGGAGGGTGCTCATGTCTGCCTGCCTGCCTGCCTGCCTGCCTGCCTATCTCACATGCATATCATAGACTCTATTATGAATAAATGGAAAAAAAAAAACCTAAAACAAACAGAAATGTTTATTAAACAGCCTGTTTTTAAGAAAAATTATGAATATCAGGTGAATTTGATTAAATGTAAATGATCTTAACACACTAATTAAAATGCAGAGAGCGTGAGACTAGTTTTTGGGTTTTTTGTTTGTTTGTTTTCGTATAGGGTGCATGTGCTCACTGGACAGAAACAGAAAGAGAGAGAGAGAGATCACCCCAGGAAGAAGGGTTCCACAATCCCTTCTCCTCCATTCTCCTCTCAGGATTTTGTACCCAGCATGATTTTTGGATCCAGGACTTGAAAGAGTCAGTTGGCCATGCAGGACTCGGCTGCCTTAACCTCTGTGCCAAGTGCTGCCCTCAGGCTATATTTTAAGAATGAGTAAAATTCAACAATTAAGCAAAAAATACTGGGGCCAGTCCCATGGCTAGTGGTTAAGGGGGCCAAATCTTATATGGCTGACTGCTATTCAAATCTCAGCTGTAGCAGCGTGAAAAACATTCCAGGTGCATGTATGTTTGTGCCAAAAAATCTGACAGGGTGGAGAAATACAGAAGAGATTTGGGCATGTCCCACTGGGGGCTGTTTCCTCCCTCTCTCTGCCTGCCAGTCTCTCGCTGGCAAAAGCATGACCACTCTGACAATGAAAAATGAAAAACAAAACAAAACAAAAGAAAAAAGAGAAATACTGGCTCGCCCTGGCTTACCGGCTAATGCAAATCCTACATGGATTTGACCATGCAGTTCAAATACTAGCTACACTGGCTTGATATCCACAAGGGATGCATATACGCCCAAAATCCTGACAAAATGTTAAAATGGAGGAGAAAGAACTGCAGTGTGACCATGCCCCATTGAAGGGGAGGTTTCTCCCTTTGCCTCTCTGGCAGGCACAAACAAATGAAAACTTTTTAAAGAGGAGGCCAGCAGATGGCATAGCAATTATGTCATCGTTGGACTTCCTTATGGCAGACTTGTTCAAGTCCGAGACCCAGTGATGGTTTGAAAATCACTCTGGATGCAAGTACATGCGTGCCCAAGATCCTGGAAAGAGAATGAAGACGGGTTTGTGGCATGGCCATCCACCCAGGGAAGATTTCTTAGGCAAAAACCTCTCAAAAAACAAAAAACAAACAAACAAACAAACAAAACAGAAACAAACAAAAAACCCCAACTTTTTAAAGAATGCTACTATCTCAAAATGTTATTTCAATTACAAAAATAGACATATTTATTCAGAAAACAAAAACAATTCCCATATAATAAAAGCATGACGACAAATTAAAAACTCAATAGAAGCACTGCATAGTAGAGAACATATTTCAGGAAATGGGAGTTAAAACTCAGAGAAAAGATAATTAGGAATAGACCAAGAGATGTCCTAGGAGAAGAAAAATGCTAAAACAGAAGACACAAAATCTGTGATCTAATTCAAGAAAGTTTCCCCAAACTGAGAGATACAAGGTGTTCAACTAAAAAGATTCAATAAGTACCTATCATAATCACTGAAAATAAACCATACTCAGGGACAGCACTGTAACATTTCACAACACTGAGGAAAGGAAGACTAATTAAACTCTAAGAGAAAATAGTCAAAGACAATGGATATCAAAAATCAGAATGGCTTCAGAATTTTCAACAGCAACAATGGAAACATGAAACCCAGTGTGAATACAGCCTCATAGGAGAACATTTGGCTGCTACACAGAGGAAGCTGGACCCCACATTGCCCTTAGGTTTTGCTGACTTGATTTTTTTTTGGAGACTTTTTTGCTATAGGGCACATGCGCTCACCAAAAAGGCAGAGAGAGACAAAGAAAGAAAGATGCAGTTCAAATACTAGCTACACTGGCTTGATATCCACAAGGGATGCATATACGCCCAAAATCCTGACAAAATGTTAAAATGGAGGAGAAAGAACTGCAGTGTGACCATGCCCCATTGAAGGGGAGGTTTCTCCCTTTGCCTCTCTGGCAGGCACAAACAAATGAAAACTTTTTAAAGAGGAGGCCAGCAGATGGCATAGCAATTATGTCATCGTTGGACTTCCTTATGGCAGACTTGTTCAAGTCCGAGACCCAGTGATGGTTTGAAAATCACTCTGGATGCAAGTACATGCGTGCCCAAGATCCTGGAAAGAGAATGAAGACGGGTTTGTGGCATGGCCATCCACCCAGGGAAGATTTCTTAGGCAAAAACCTCTCAAAAAACAAAAAACAAACAAACAAACAAACAAAACAGAAACAAACAAAAAACCCCAACTTTTTAAAGAATGCTACTATCTCAAAATGTTATTTCAATTACAAAAATAGACATATTTATTCAGAAAACAAAAACAATTCCCATATAATAAAAGCATGACGACAAATTAAAAACTCAATAGAAGCACTGCATAGTAGAGAACATATTTCAGGAAATGGGAGTTAAAACTCAGAGAAAAGATAATTAGGAATAGACCAAGAGATGTCCTAGGAGAAGAAAAATGCTAAAACAGAAGACACAAAATCTGTGATCTAATTCAAGAAAGTTTCCCCAAACTGAGAGATACAAGGTGTTCAACTAAAAAGATTCAATAAGTACCTATCATAATCACTGAAAATAAACCATACTCAGGGACAGCACTGTAACATTTCACAACACTGAGGAAAGGAAGACTAATTAAACTCTAAGAGAAAATAGTCAAAGACAATGGATATCAAAAATCAGAATGGCTTCAGAATTTTCAACAGCAACAATGGAAACATGAAACCCAGTGTGAATACAGCCTCATAGGAGAACATTTGGCTGCTACACAGAGGAAGCTGGACCCCACATTGCCCTTAGGTTTTGCTGACTTGATTTTTTTTTGGAGACTTTTTTGCTATAGGGCACATGCGCTCACCAAAAAGGCAGAGAGAGACAAAGAAAGAAAGCGAGAAATCACCCCCCTGGGGGGATGGCCACACCACAATCCCTTCTCCTCTCGAGGTTGGGCACGCACGCACGCACACGCACCCAGCATGAGTTTAAGCCACAGGATTCGAGACTTGAACTGCAGTCGACTACGTGGGAGTCCAGCAACCTAGCCATTACACCAACTGCTGGTCCCTGGTTTGCTGACTTAAAAACACAGTGGGCAGGGGCCAGGTGGCATGGTGGTTAAAGAACTGGATAATCCCACATGGTCGACCACGGTTCAAGTCCTGAACTGGGTGGCTTGCTTTCTCATTTTCTCTTTCTCTGTGTCTCTCTATTCAAATTAAAATGAATGAATGAATAAATAAAATTAAATAATTATTTAAAACACACACAGTGGACATATACACATGCCTGCCCAGGATTCTCAAGGAATGGAACATCGGAGGGAAAGGACTACATAGCATGACTAGGCCCTATTTGGGGGAGAAGTGCTTTCTTGCCACTCCTCAGCTCTCATTTGCATGCACACATACCCTGTGGCACTAAAAAAAATTTTTTTAAAACCAATGCAGTCCCTGTTCCCCATCCCTGGGGTCGTTTGTTAAAAAACAGTAATAAAAGGATTAAAACAAACAAACAAACAAAAAACCAACGCAGTACAAGGACCAGCAGGTAACGTGGTGTTTAAGGCACTGGACACTTCCACATGGTCGACCATGGTTCAAGTTCTGGACTTGGTGACTTGCTTTCCCGCTTTCCCACTTTCCCTCTTCTCTCTCTCTCTCTGGTCAAATTAAAAAATAAATGAATGAACAAATAAAATTGAATAAATAATTCTTTAAACAAAAAACAAATAAAAATAACAATGCAGTACAATCTCTAAAACATTTAAACAAAATTATTTCACCCAACATAGAATTTAAAAGCTAGTCAAGTTGTCATTTAGATATATTATTTATGTAAGATTTTTGCTATAGGGTGCATGTGCTCACCAGACAGAAAGAGACAAAAAGCAAGAAATCACTCACATACACATACATACACACACACACACACACACACACACACACACACACACAGCCAAGGAAAAGGCCACACTCCATCCAATCCCTTCTCCTCTCGAGAATTTGGGCATGCACACACATGCGACCAGTGTGAATTTCAAGCTGCTAGGTCTGGGACTCAAAGCACGGACAACCACATGACAGGCCAGCATCTTAGCACTATGCCATCTGCTGGTCTCTTTTATTTTTTAACACGCTAGAAGACACATGTGCTAACTGGAGAGGAAGCAAAAACAGAAGGTGCGGGGGGGGGGTGAGTGCAGAGTCGGGCACACGACACCTTAAGTAACTCCATGTCCCTGGCTGGCCCAAGACAGATATTTCAAACACTCAAGTAATCAAAACTTCACTTCATGGGTCAGCAGGTGGCATGGTAGTTAAGGCGCTGGACTCCCACATGGCTAACTGAAATTCACGTTCTAGAACTGGTGTCTTGCTTTCTCATTTTCCCTTTCTATCTCTCTCTCTGGTGAGGACATTTGCCTTATAGCAAATTAAGCAGTAGTAATAATAGTAATAATAATAAATAAAACTAAATAAAGAATTCTTTTTTTTTTTTTTTGAGACATTTCTGCTATAGTGCATGTGTGCTC
>NW_006159835.1:3496315-3558970 GCF_000334495.1 Tupaia belangeri chinensis | reverse complement strand
GGGGGTGGGGTGTGGGGTGGGGGGATGGCCACACCGCAATCCCTTCTCTTCCATTCTCCTCTCAGGATCTTGGGCACGCACACATACACAACCAGTGTGAGTTTAAGCCATGGGGTGTGGGACTCAAACCACAGTAGACTACATGGGAGTCCAGAGACATAGCCATTACACCAACTACTGGTCCCAATAAAATTTTTTTTTAAAAGAGAGATTTTTGCTATGGCCAGTATGCCTGCTGGAGAGACAGAAAGCAAGAAATCCCCCTCCCCCCCAGGGAGAATGGCCACACCACAATCCCTTCTCCATTCTCCTCTGGAGATTTTGGGCACACATGCATATGTGCCTGGTGTGAGGTTTAAGGTACTGGGCTTGGTACTCGAACCACAGTCAACTATGTGGGAGTCCAATGACGTAACTATTAGTGCCATCTGCTGGTCCCTGAATAAATCATTCTTACAATAAAAACTTCCACATACTGAAAACAGGATATTCAATACAGGAGAGAGGCAAAGAGAATCAACAGGAAAATGACAAAGGAAGGATATTCTATAATCTGTGCACCAGACTTGGAAGTAATCTATCTTCTGTACCTCAGGAAAGAATAGGCAATGAATATGGCCCACACTCTTAGCTATACCTGGTCTTCTTTACCAACTATTAATGCAGTTTCTGCTCTCATCTGTGTCCTAGTGCTTGAATTAGCAAAGGATTTCATTGTACAGAAGAAATTCTGCTTTGACCTGTCCCTAGGAGTTAAGGTACATTACTGAAGTACGTAAGAAAAAATATTGAAGAAACCCTATGGATATATTTCATTTGGACATTCCAGTTATTTTATAATATTACAGCACTAAGATACATATTAACTGACTGTGCTGAGTCCTAGTCTCAAGAACTTGTCCACTGACTTCTTTGGCTGACTTCATAATACTGTTGGGAATGTTTACAGTAATTTTTATCTAATGCAACCGTTTGTCTAAAGTGGCTAAGGGCCAGCAGTAGTGGCACAGTAGTAACACAACCTCTGGAATCTGAACCCCACAGAGAAAGGATTTGGGTTGGTATCCTGGATTCTCCTTTTGCATCCCAGGTGTGCACACGTGTGCCTGTCACCTGAGCTAGCTGAAGCTGGGGGAAGACTGCAACATGAGGACCCTGTTTCAGGCGCTTGTCTCTCTCTCTCTCCTCCCCTATATCTTTCTGTCCCTCTCTCTCAAGAAAGAGATATTCTTCACACACAAAAAAAAACAAAAGTGGATCTCCTTTCATTTCCTTAATCCACTAGGTTTGTGACTGTTAATCTGCTTCACTAATCTAGTTTAAAAATCCATACAATGGGGGCTGGCCGGATGCATGGTGGTTAAGGCATTTTGTTGGGACTTCTATAGGCTGACCACAGTTCGAGTCCTGGAGCTGGTGGCTTGCTTTATCATTTTTCCTTCTCTTTCTTTAGTCAAATTTAAAAAGAATAACAAATATAATTAATTAATTAATTAAATCTTTAAAAAATGCATACAATGGAGGGACCAACAGATGGCATAATGGTTACATCGCTGGACTCCCATGTAGTTGTCCATGGTTTGAGTTCCAGACCCAGCAGCTTAAAATCACACAAGGCGTGCGTGTGTGCATGCGTGCCCAAAATCCCACAAGAAGAATGGAGAAGGGATTGTGGCAATGACCATCCCCCATGAGGGGGGTGGATTTTTCCCTTTCGGTCTCTTTCTGGTGAATACATTAGCCCTATAGCAAAAATCTCTCTACGGAAAAAAAATGGGGGAAAAGAAACACATACAATGGACAACACAAGTGCTGACAAAAAATGGGTAAAATAAATCACAGCACTACCATTTTCTCAAAAAGAGTAAGGGCCAAACAGAATATTGTGTGCTATACCTTGATAGCTGTCAAGCTGAGCTCACACAGACAGTCTGAGTTCAAATTCCTAGCCAACTTGGGACCAGCAGTTAGCATAATGGCTATGTCGCTGGACTCCCACGTAGTCAACCGCGGTTCGATTCCCGGATACAGTGGCTTAAACTAATGCTGGGCACGTGTGTGTGCATGCCCAAGATCCTGAGAGGAGGATGGAGAAGGGATTGCGGCGTGGCCATCCCCCCTGGGGGGTGATTTTTTGCTGTTTCTCTGTCTCTGTCTGGCGAGTGCACGCGCCCTATAGCAAATACCTCTCCAAAAAAAATATATAAATAAAAATTCCTAGCCAACTCTAAATAGCCAGGCACAGGCAGCTCCACTCACTCAGGAGGCTTAGTGATGCAGAAGGATTGTAATACAGTAAGAACCAAGACCCTCTCTAAAGTGGAAAAACACTACATAAACACACAAAATTCAAATAAACGAGGCAACATTCTGAATGTACTAATATGGAATGTTTTCTAAGGTAATATTAATCACAACAAGCAAAGAGTAGAAGAGTATAAGTAGAATGCTATCGTTTGTGTTCTTAAATATACATGGGGCCGGGGACCAGCAGGTGGCGAGGTGATTAAGGCGCTGGATACTCCCACATAGCCAACCATGGTTCAAGTCCTGGACATGGTGGCTTGCTTTCTCACTTTCCCTCTGTGTGTGTGTGTGTGTGGGGGGGTGTTTCAAATTAAAAAATAAATAAATAAATAAAATTAAATAAATTCATTTTTTTTTAAAGAATAGATATATAGATATAGATATATGGCATTTATAGAATTGAAGTGCCCTCTACTGCTAAGGAGGACACACTCATGGTCTGTCCCACAAGCATCTTCTCATAGATGTGGAGTTTACACCCATCCTGAAGCATCCACACAGAGATCCTAGCGATATTCTTAGAATGATCCAAACTTCCATGAGGTTGCCCATCGTAATCCATTCCAAATTCCTCAAGCATTACTGTCAGTTTGGTTTAGCTTCTGATAACTTTACAAAAGTTTCCATATGACTTTCAAATATCGTTTCACTTTTTAGCAAAAGAAGGGTATCTGAGCCTGCTAAGCAGGTACTGAATGTTGAAGAATTTACTCATATCCCACGAGCCATATGTAAATATGGAGCATTTGTCCATATTTGTCCCTAACTCGTTCAGTTTCATCCAGTCGAGCACTTTTTTAGGATCTTTTTATAAAAAACATTACTATTTATTTAATTTCATCTATTTATTACTTTTTCAGTTTGACCAGAGAGGGAGGGAGAGAGAAGGAAAGTGAGAAAGCAAGCCACCAGGTCCAAGACTCAAACCGTGGTCAGCAAAGTGGGAGTCTAGCCCCTTAACCACTCTGCCACCAGCTGGTCCCACTCTTTTTAGTATCTGAAGGAAGGTATCAGCTTTGTCCTGAGTAATTCCAGTAAGACTGATGATGAACTCAGAAAGCTGGGGGTTGATCTGAGATTTTTGTCACCAGTACTCTTAATAGAAGCCGTATTTGTTATACAGTAACAGTTTTATAATCTAAGGAGACCAAGATGTGTTCCTTTGGTTTTAAAATGTAAAATTTTATTGGCCCTTTCCTTGAATGTCGTATCGTATTGATGGGAAAAACAGAATGTATTTCTACATTAACTTCATTAGATCAAATCATTTCTTAAAATTCAAAGATAAATCTTCTCTAGCTTTTGCATTTTAAGAGTATCATAGTCTTGATTTGTAAAATTTACACGTGAAGTTCAACTACAGTCAGTGAATCACACCAAGTGTTTGGTACATATATCTGCCCACGTTTCTTTTCAGCTCATAACTGGAAGATCTGTGGTAGATTATAGGGTCTGGCTAAAGAAATTAAAGATTAATGGAAGTTAGGAAAAAATTATATTTAGAATTTCCTAAGGGCTCAGACTTTCCAACATGTACACAGATCAGTGGGTTTTTTGGATTTAACTGGTTAGCTCTGATCCTTCCTGTGACATATCTACCCTAATTCTTAAATCTAGAAGAACAGATTTAAAAAGATTTAAAATTAGGGGTTACCACAATTTTACATCTGTATTCACTATTATAAGTAAGGTTAATAAAGTCAAGTAGTATTTTCTCCCCCCACCAAAAAAAACCCTCCCATATATATATAATACACACATATAAATGCGTGTGTGTGTATATGTGTATATATACAGACAGCCCTATAGCAAGTACAGTGGTTAAGCTCTGTGCACAGGGAGCCAGATTCCACATGGCAAATGTACGTATTCAAGATCCTGACAGAATGGGGAACCAGCAGTTAGCGTAATGGCTATGTCACTGGACTCCCACATAGTTGACCGTGGTTCGTGTCCCGGACCCGGTGGCTTAAAACTAACGCCGGGGGCGTGTGCATGTGTGCCCAAGATCCCGAGAGGAGAATGGAGGAGAAGGGATTGCGGCATGACCATCCCCCCTGGGGGGTGATTTCTCGCTTTCTGTCTCTATGTCTCTCTCTGTCTGTCTGGCGAGCGCACGCGCCCTACAGTGAAAATCTCTCCAAAAAAAAAAAAAAAAAGATCCTGACAGAATGAAGAAATGGAGGAAAAAGGACTGCAATGTGACTAGGTCCCAATAACAAGTATCTTCTCCCACTTCCCCTCCTTTACCACACTCCCTCTCTGGTGAATGTGCACACTTTCTGGCCCAAAAAAAAAAAAAAAAGAATGCATAAACTAACATATGTGAATATTCAAGTATTATTTATACCATGGTATCTCTTGAAGAATGTACAGATGCTTCTTGACTTATTATGGGGTTATATCCCAATAAACTCATTGTAAGTTGAAAATATTAAGTTGAAAATGTGTTTAATATGTCTAATCTACTAAAAGCCATAGGTTATCCTAACCTACATTAAACATGTTCAGAATACTTACATTATTGGGTCATCCGAAAAGTCATGACACACAGGACCAGCAGTTAGTGTAATGGCTATGTTGCTGGACTAACATGTGGTCGACCGCAGTTCGTGTCCCGGACCTAGTGGCTTAAAACTGATGCCAGGTGTGTGCGTGCATGCCCAAGATCCCGAGAGGAGAATGGAGGAAAAGGGATTGCGGCGTGACCATCCCTCCTGGGGGGTGATTTCTCGCTTTCTGTCTCTATGTCTCTCTCTGTCTTTCTGGCGAGCGAGCGCACACACCCTATAGCAAAAACCTCTAAGAAAAAAAAAGGTAAAAAAAAAATCATGACACATTTTTGCGTGTAAAAACAGAAAAATGTGTCATTACTTTTTTGATGACCCAATAACTAATAGTTGGGCAAAATCATCTAACCCAAAATCAAAGTATGCTTTCTAGTGAATGCATATGGCTTTTTGTACTAGTGTCAAGTTGAAAATTTGCTAAGTTAAATCATGATAGCAGGAAACTATCTGTATAAGAAACCAGTAATAGTGTTCACTCCAGGAGAATGGATATAAGCCATTTAGAGATAAAGGAGACTTTTCCACATTATTTTGTACCAGAAATGTAAATTATTTGAGAAAGCATTTTTTTTTTTTTTTGGAGAGTTTTTGCTATAGGGCGCGTGCGCTCGCCAGACAGACAGAGAGAGACATAGAGACAGAAAGCGAGAAATCACCCCCCAGGGGGGATGGTCACGCCGCAATCCCTTCTCCTCCATTCTCCTCTCGGGATCTTGGGCACGCACGCACACGCACCCAGTGTGAGTTTTAAGCGACCGGGTCCGGGACACGAACCGCGGTCTACTACGTGGGAGTCCAGCGACATAGCCATTACACTAACTGCTGGTCCCTTGAGAAAGCATTTTAACTTAATATCTTACACTGAAAGATACTTGTGATTAAATCTTTAAAAAGAATTTTATTTAATTTTTACTTATTCATTCATTTTAATTTGACCAGAGAGAAATACAGAGCGAGGGAGAGGGAAA
This sequence comes from Tupaia belangeri chinensis, assembly GCF_000334495.1. NCBI lineage: Eukaryota > Metazoa > Chordata > Mammalia > Scandentia > Tupaiidae > Tupaia > Tupaia belangeri. The sequence continues at coordinate 3,553,125 of NW_006159835.1, read as the reverse complement.
GTAAGAAAGCAAGCCACCAGGTCTAGGACTTGAATCGTGGTCGGCCATGCAGGAGTGTCCAGCGCCTTAACCACCATATCACCTGCTGGTCCCATCACTCTGTACACAGGTTAAGAAGGTTCTAAGAAGCAGTATTTAGAACTTGAGGAACTTCTTTATAAAAATACATAAGGAGCCTATTATTTCAGACCCTTAAATTATAAAAAGTAACAGCTTTCATCATGTTTATTTATCAAGCTCATATTTTAAGTGTTATGGAATGACATTAAAAATCCACCAGTGGAGTGCAGGTGGTGTGGCGGTTCACATGGCTGGGTCCTATATGGTCAACTGTGTGGTTTGAGTTCTGGACCCAGAGACTTGAAAATCATGCCAAGGGAGTATGTGTATGTGCTCAAAATCCTGAAAGGAAAATGGAGGAAAAGATACTGTGGCATGGCCATCCACTCTGAGGGGCGATTTCTTACTTTCTCTTTGTCTGTCTCTATATGTGCACTACTGCAAATTATAAAAGAAAAATAACCCACCAGTGGTAACAGTAATGATGGAATCAAATACATATTTTAGGCTTACTTAAAATTTTCCTGATATAATACTTTTTTGGGGGGGAAGACAGATGTACAGGTGAGATTTGATCTGAGGGTGTAATATTTTCATATACTCAGAAAAAACAAAATGAAATATCAAATAACCACCACAAAAACAGATTGAGTCAAATTAATGAATAGTATGTGAAAATTCAAATTTATCAATAATTTCTCGAATGGTTATCACATAAATTCCTAAAAGTTTTTTGATTATCATATCAAAAGTCTAAATTCAATATTTTGAGAAACATGAACAATGTTTGCAAATAATATCTGAAGCAAATTGGTTACCAAGTTCTTACCAAAGAATCAAAGGCATCAAGAGAATGGGAAAGAAGAGGAAAGGAAGCCATGAATACAGCTGATGGACCTTCAAAGTAAAGATTTAAACATGCTCCTATAGTTTCATTCTGTTCCCTCAAAGAAATTCATGCTGAAACAATCGCCAAAGCAACAATGTTGAGATGTGGAGTCTTTGGGATGTGTATAGGTTAACATGAATAGATTAATAATGTTACAAAGACGTTTGTTCCTTTTTGTCCTTGTGCCTTCTGGCATATGAGGATGTACATGTTCAAGGTGTCCCCTTGAAGCAGAGAAAAGTCCTCAGCACATGCTCATAATTGCATCTTGGATTTCCCAGCCTCTGGAACTGTGAGAAATAAATTCCTGTTCTTCATAAATAACCCAGTCTATAATATTCTGTTATAGAAGCATAAAATGAACTGAGATAGTTACTTACATAACATAATCTAGGAAAAAATGAAAATCAAAACTCTTGGACTTACCAGGAAACTCTCCCTTTCGGCTGCTTTGACCAAACTCCTGAAGCTGAGCTTGCTGATTTATTTGTTCTTTCTGCAAATTTTCATACCAATGAGTTACTTCAGCCCTAAGATCTGCTACCTGGTCACTAGGATACATTTCAATAGTCATCTGAAATATGAGATGCAACCAATTAAAAAATAAAGAAAAAACAGATTTTGAATTGGGAAACAGTAGCAATTTGGTAATTAAAATTAAGTAAGTAACTACCTTGTCAGGGAGTCCAGCTGGCTGGCACACCACCCGCAGTGGCAGAGACTGTTTGTCACTCAGAGCTTTCAGATGACTGCTAATACCAGTGCCTTCAATCTGCCACTGTCTCAGATGGTAGGCAAACCTAAAACACAACAGAACCACATACAGGAAGGGTACTATTTTAAACTAGCTTTAAACTATTTCAATGTTACAGAAATTTTAAAAATTTTACAAACTAGAGAAGTCCAGTTTAATCTATAGAACTAAATTTAAGTTTATAGTCATCATAAGTAATCAAACTTAAATGAATAAATATACCTAAGAGCTCCTAACAAAATAGTCTCCACAAAATTTCTGACAGAAAAAAAATCTCATTAAGAGCAGTTTTGAAAATGAGGGCAGAAAGGCCAGCAGGTGGCATGGTAGGTGGGATGCTGGACTCCCCCACATGGCTAACTGCAGTTCGGGTCCCGGACCTGGAGGCTTGCTTTTTCACTTTCCCTTTCTCTCTCTCTGTCATCAAATTAAAACATAATAATAAATGAAATAAAATAAATAATTCTTTTTAAAAAATGAGAGCAAGTAGGAGACGAAGTCAGAATTAAAAAAACAAAAACAAATTAATCCAATAAGATAGCAAGCTGTCATCTCTACATTAAAAAGAAGGAAAAGAAGGTATTATAAAATATTTTTGAGAGTAAGAAATATATTCTTGTAAATATGAAAGCCAGCCTACTCCAATCGGACAGTCCATTTCATGGCTGCTAAAATGGTCAAATGAATTACAAAGTCAAACATTTCAAAGTAAACAGTAACTAAGTATCACACTCTTCGAAAACATGTCAATTTTCTAACTTATTTTCAGTTGATGACAGGATCCAGGGTACCTGAATTTAGTTAAGAAAAAAATGATCAATGCCTAAAAGTAATCAGCAATTCTGAAATAGAAGGATGTAAAGTGAAAGAAAGAATGGATTTATCTTGTTTCCTAGCAATAATCCAATATCCAGATCCCACGACTAAGCAAGAGAGCAATTTAAAAACAATGCTTTCTGTTGTATATTTCAAGACCAGAGTTTCTCAACCTTGGCATTATTGACATTTTAAGTTCCATAATCCACTGTTAATGGGAGACAGCGGAAGAAGCTATCTCATGCACTGTGGGATGACTAGCAGTGTGTTTGGTCTCTACCCACCAAATTTTAGGAGTACCCCCCCCCAACCCCTCTCCCAATCTGTGATAGCCAAAATTGTCTCCAAACATTACCTACTGTCCCCTGGGAAACAAAATCACTTCCACTTGAGAACCACTGTTTAAGATTATAATCTTATCTCTTTTTTTTCTTAAATACATCATCTTTGTGTTTTTCCTTTATGAGAGAGAGGAAGAGAAAGAGGGAAAAGAAGAGAGACAGATTTTTGACAGATTCTTGCTGTTTCATGATCCTCCTGCCCCAGGTTCCCAATTAGCTAGGATTACAGATGCTCACAATTGCACATGGTATGTTCAAGATGGCCCAGGAATGAACCCCATACAGCTTTCCAGCTTCCTAGGTGGTGACACTACCTGTGTACCCCAGTGGTTGGGCCAATCTTAACTCTTTTAAAGAAGAAAAGCCTTTAAGATATTATTATTTACTCTCTTAATATAAAGAATATACAAACAGAAAATAATTACTTTATATTTTTAATCTACATATGTTAGGCAATTTTTAATTATTAGTAGCACTGAAACCATTAAGCACAATGACACAAGGTAAAAATTTACATAGAAATACCTAAGTGTGTAAACTACTGCTTTGTTTCCGAATATTCATTTTAATCTATTTACAAGTTTCACTATTAGTCACTCACAAAAGTGAGTATTTATATAAATTATTCAACACCAATAATAATCTTTAGTATAAAACAAAGACTATATAATTGACATTACAATAGATTTTTTTTTAAAGAATGAAAACAAAATCTGTACATCTGAGAAGAGATTTTAGACTTAAATTTCTTAAACTTATAAAAAGCATTATTGGGATCTCAGAAATTGATATATTTTAATACACTGGTAACACTGTACAAGAACTAAGAGTTTGAACCACTGGTCTTTTTTTGGTTTGGGTTTTGTTGTCCCTGCAACACAGAAAAAACTTCTGAAATAGGTACCATATCATTAATAGCAATTCTTTCCAACAGGAAGAGAGCAATTATAGGACTTTTGTTTTCTACATAACATTTTAGTGTAATATTTACATTTTATAATAAACATCTTGATTTTAAAAGACTGAATCAGACATATCAACACATTTGTTTGTGCTTTTATGTTTTAAAGCGGTAAAAGTTATAAGGCAGTATTCTAAAAACTCTTGAGTTCCATTACATATTCTTTAAAATTGCAATAAGCAATTTAATTAGATTTGCAATAAATTGCATCCATAATAAAAATAAAAAATTTCACAGTGCCTTTATGTTTCAAATCATGGAACCATGTTATAAGAAATGTGTAGAGTATCTTTATTATTCAATATTTCCTGGTATTTTAAATTAAATGTCAATAAATATTAATGACTTCAATATCAAACTAAGATCTGAAGTTGAAAGAAGTTATTAATTTTAACAATTTTCTTCAACACAGTTCTTAGTACTTTTACTCAGTTAATGATTTTTAGCAAACAGAATTTCTTAATTAAAACTATCTACTCACCTTTCATTTTAGTCGAAATATTCATAAATGTTAATTTGCTTTATTTCTGTATTACACAGGGTATGTCTAAATTAATTATACAGATATTCATTAACACAGAATTTTTTTGCATGTTTCCATGGTAAATGGAAATTCAAAATTAAAATACTGTCTCCTAGTCCAGGAAGAAAAAAAAACAGCAAATGAAACAAATGACTTGACTGAACTATGAGAGATTACTTGATGTTCTTGGTGAGAGTTTCAGTGAAACTTTTTTTTAACAGTGGTGTTCTGCCTTTTTAATCATAGCTAACACGTTCTTAGAAATGAAATTCTATCTAGAGATTCCTATTCATGCATATCTGCTCAGTCTCATGACTTTCAAAGCTTTGAAACATTTATCAGGACTTTATATTACCTATTCCATGGTGATCAGAACATATTCTTAATAAAAATTATTTTTATTACTACCTTTCAACTCTTGGTAAATTATGCTTTCTACCTGCCTCCAATAAAAACTTTTGTTAAGAATACTTTTGAAAATTTTAACAATAAAAAGACTAAAATTCATTCAAATAATGTGATATGAAAAGATTACCTTCTCCTAAATGCTTCCAGATGTGTCTTCAGCATAAGAAGTCCTCTTTCTATAACCATAAGGCTTGAGTGTGATTCCTGTTCAAGGCTGCTAGAAGCTATCATAAGACTCTCCATGCACTTACTAATAAATTCTTGTTCTTTCTCCAAACCCGTTTTACCTGAAAGTTAGATATTTATATATGTATATTTAATGTTACATTCTTATGTAAATATGCTGAAGGAAATAAACTACAGTTCAAAAAATATTTCACATAAAAAAATCAGCTACTAGACAATATTTCAAATCACTTACCATTAATATAATAGGAGTTAATATATTGGATAGCTGCTCGACTGACATCTCCCGATTGTGCTCTTAAAGCAATGCCCCAAAATTGGTCCATACCACACAGCTAAGGAAGAAAAACATAATGACATCCCCTAAATTTTACTCTTTGACAAATGATGAAACTGAACAGAAGACTGAAGTATCCGACTTAAAACTGTACAATACAGAAGATTTTTTACCTTATCTAGAGTATTAAAAAGGCAATACCTATTAAATAAAGTTATCAAATAATAGTAAAAAGTGATACAAGCCATGCAAATTTCCTCAGTTAATGAAACATATCTGTATTGGTTTTAGAAAAAAATGCTATTTATAAAGCAGATATGAAACACACACACACACACACACACACACACACAAACACAATGATGTTTAACACACAGTAGGAAAAACTGAAGTCCCAAAACATGCTATAAGCGAATAAAACCAAAACACAAATATTAATTAGCACACAAATGTTTCATTGCTTCCATTCAACTTAAAATTGATAAAGCTACGACTATGTTTTCAGAGAAAATTAAAATGACACACTAACCAAAGTTCTCATTCAAATTTATGATGTTAACTATGAAATGACAGAGTACGCTTTCACTAAAAGTACAGAAAAAGCAGGGAGAGAAAATGCTCAAAACTGGGCATGGTAAAGAATGATATCCTTCTAGTAGGTGAATGGAAAGTTTTAGTTTTAATGTCATCTACTGAAAAAACATATTACCTCATAATTTATTGCATGACAACTACTTTGGTAAATCAAATAGGTCTGAAATTACCAAAATGAAATTTAACAAAGTGATATTACAGTGAGAACTAGGGCAAAAAAATTAAAATGAAAACCTATTGGGACCAGCAGTTAGTGTAATGGCTATGTCGCTGGACTCCCATGTAGTCGACTGTGGTTCGAGTCCTGGACCTGGTGGCTTAAACTTACACAGGGCACATGCGTGTGCCCAAGATCCCAAGAAGAAAATGGAGGAGAAGGGATTGCGGCGTGGCCATCCCTGGGGGGTTATTTCTCGCTTTCTGTCTCTCTCTCTCTGTCTTTCTGGCGAGCAAACGCACCCTAGAGCAAAATCCTTTCTAATAAATAAATAAATAAATAAATGATAAAAAATATTCAAAGTAGAGAAGATAGGAAGACAACATGTAAGCATTCTAAATGCAATTAAAATTACTCTTAACCACATAAACAGCACTTTTTACTACCTTTCTCCTCCTAATAAAGCACCAACTTCTTTCAAAAAGTATGAAAACTATGGACACTAAACAAATCAAAGCTACTACTAACCCAATGAGGAAGATGTTCAAGTAACAGCCTACATTAAAAGAGTTCAGGAATAATACATCAACAACATGTAGCAGCAAACTAGGCTAACGTAACTCTAAGTCAAAGACAAGAATAGTGATTTGTGACATATTTCACTTAATGAGTCCATTCACATGCTTCATGGTCAGAGATGATTAAGATAGAGTCTACTCCAGAAGGGAAGGTGCCAAGAACTCTAAACTGTCCAAGGGCAAGTGTAGCAACAAAAATGGCATAAAAATCAGATTTGAGACAAATCAACCTTCTATTTGAAATAAACACTAGACTATATGATCTAGGAGCTTCTAGAAAACTAAAAGAATACTCAGATAATCTCTTCTTTTTAAATCAAGGAACGTGTAATAGGTTTCCACGAGCACAACAAAGGTTATCATTGGTAACAAAAGAAAAAAAAAAATCTCAGGTTCCTGCCGTTTGGTTGTTGCGGTTGGTGAGCAGAAGCTGAGACAAGATGCTGGAGCTCTTCAGATTACCCAGAGGACCATAAACACTGCTTCACGAAGACATTTTGAAAATAAAGTTCCAGAGAAACAAAAGCTGTTTCAGGAGGATAATGGAATTCCTGTGCATCTTAAGGGTGGAGTAGCTGATGCCCTCCTGTATAAAGCCACCATGGTTCTTACAGTTGGTGAGCAGCATATGCCATTTATCAGCTGGCTATGGCTTCATTTCCCAAAAAGCAGGACTGACTTTGGTCATCCCAGCCGTCCTTTCATTCAATTTCATTCAGCTCTCTACGGACCAGTAATATGATAAATAACTGAGCCCTCCTCTGGGGATCAATATTTATTGACTTGTACTAATTGCCATCAATAAAGCAGTCTTTACCATGAAAAAAAAAAATCACAAAATCTGCTTTAATAAAGTGTCTTCTTGAGACCAAAAGATAAAGCTTTTTAAACTTAAGAATAAAAGCTGGGACCAGCAGATGGTGTTATGATGGTTGTATCGCTGGACAACCACATGGTTGACTGAGGTTTGAGTCCTAGATCTGACGGTTTGAAACTCACGGCGGGCGCATATGTGTGCGTGTCCAAAACCCCAAAAAGAGAATGGAGAAGGGACTGTAGTGTGGTTATTCCCCCTTGAGGGTGATTTCTCACTTTTTGTTTCTCTGTCTCTTGGCGAGTACGTGTGTCCTATAGCAAAAATCTCCCTTTAAAAAAAGAAAAAAAGGGACCAGCAGTTAGCATAATGGCTATGTCGCTGGACTCCCATGCAGTCGACTACAGTTTGAGTCCTGGACCCAGTGGCTTAAACTCACGCCGGGTGCGTGTGCGTACCTGCCAAGATCCTGAGAGGAAACTGGAGGAGAAGGGATTGCGGAGTGGCCATCCTCCTCTCAGGAGTGATTTCTCGCTTTCTGTCTCTTTGTCTCTGTCTTTCAGGGGAGCGCACACACCCTATAGCAAAAATCTCTAAAAGAAAAAAAAAATCTTAAGAATAAAAGTCCATTTCATTCAGTAGATTTCATTCGAATGCTCTATAGAAAGATAATCTGGTTATCAACTATAATTTGACAAAAAAGAAAACCACAAGTTTACCTAATAATGACACATCTATATTCATACCTCAGAATTTGAACCACCATCATAGGCACTAGTAGCCAACCGAGCCAAGTTACAGAGATGCTGAAACAGGTTTAAGCCAGTCATGCTAATTGTTTCAGGTTTCAGCTGAGGCATCTTGGGGGGAAAAAAAAAGAAAAAAGATTTACGCTAGTTCAGTGTCATAATTAAGTTAACACATAAATTTAAGTTATGTGTTAAATTTAAGTTAATAAATCAATTTTACTGAGGACATAAAATATATCAGTTCTGATCAATGATAATTCACTGGTTTGCTGGGAAAGTCATGATGCATTTTTGCATAGAAAAACCCATCGTGACTTTCTCAGCAACCTAATAAACCACTAAAGTGGACAGCAATTAAATGAAAAATTTATTTAGGTCATAATTGAAATCCATCTAATATGTGTTTCAGTTTTTGAAATGTAAAATTAGAGGAGGTAAACAAAGATATTTGTATCACTCATTGTATAGCTATATCATACACATTTATGAATGTATGGCTACATGTACAAACTGTTAAATTCAGGGCTTGACATCAAAGCTATCTGAAGTTTTATTTGTAGCTCTGTCTTTGATATCATTATTAAGTGATTTAGTGTATATGTAAATAACACTCATTCATATATACCTAATATCACCAAAGATATAACATCAGAGGACACAGAAAGTCTGTACAAGCTCAAAAATAAGCACAAAATTGGGAACCAGCAGTTAGCGTAATGGCTATGTCACTGGACTCCCACGTAGACGACCGCGGTTCGCGTCCCGGACCCGGTGGCTTAGAACTCATGCCGGGCACGTGTGCGTGCGTGCCCAGGATCCTGAGAGGAGAATGGAGGAGAAGGGGCTGCGGGGTGACCATCCCCCATGGGGGGTGATTTCTCGCTTTCTGTCTCTATGTCTCTCTCTGTCTGGCGAGCGCACACGCCCTATAGCAAAAAAACTTCTCAAAAGGAAAAAAAAATAAGCATAAAATTAAGTGTACTGCATTTTCATTGACTTTCAAAATTCAAATAGGAATAGTCCACTTAAGAAAACTACCACATGAACTAACTGTGGCATCTGGTAAAGGGAAACAAAAAGAATTAGACACCTTTATCTCACAATGACACTTCCTAAAATGTCTTTCCAGGAATCTACAAACGAGGATCGCCTTGTTTTTTTCCCCAAAGATCAGAACCACGGGCAAAAATTTAAGTAAGAAGAATTACAGGATACAGTTCTCAACACTTGTTGGTGTAGATAACAGCCAGGAAGATTAGACTACAATGGTATTAATGATTTTTAAAAAACAAACACCAAAAATATCCTCCACCTAATTAGTGATGCCCTCAAGAGTTATTCTAGGGACCTGCAGGTGGTGTGGTGGTTACGCTGCTGGACTCCCACATGGTCGGCTGTGGTTAGAGTCCTGGACCTGGAGGCCTGCTTTCTCATGTTCCCCTTCTCACTTTCTCTGGTCAAATAAAAAAAAAATGACTACTAAATAAAATAATTCTTTAAAAAAAGTTATTCTAAAAATTCTTTAAGTACTTTAGTCAATGAATAGAACATTTCTGTAAATATCAATATAAACTAAGAATTTATTTAAATGTATACGATGTAAAGAACAAAATTATAGGAAAACCTGCGTAGCAAAAAAGTATATAAGGACTGCTATAACTAGTATATTATCTTTTTAAAATAAACTATGTCAAAAAGAAAAAACTGAACACTAGAGAGTTCATATTCTAAGGATAAAGAAGGAATATAGAAAAACAATACAACTAATAGAAAATAAAATTACCTTCTCCAAGAAAAGATGTTTGTAGGTTTCCATTCCCATAGCATGTTGATCTTTACTTCGAACTTGATTTAAAAACCAATGGAGTGCATCATCGTAACACTCAGTATCTTCTACCAAACAATGCCATAAAATGTCGACTTGCTCTAAACTTAACCCTAGATAAAGATCATAAATTTTAGATTTTACTGACCACAAAAAAGTCACATCATCTCTTAGAGGGGTTTGTGTGTATATATGCATGTGCACAATTTGTTTACTTGTATAAAGTATGTACAAAATAGTTATTATCTCAATAGTTGTTTCTTATGCCTGACTATTTGAAAAATTTTGAATGAACAAATTATATATAAACAAACAATGTTTTGGCCCCAGTCCAATGTTCTAGAAACTTCAACATAACCAGAAATACAAAGTGATATCATAGCATTTTAAAAAAGTTTTATAAGAATTTGACATTTGTTTTCAAAATGTAAATACAATCCTCTTACAAATGAACAAAAACCCCACACAACTAAGTATTCTAGGAGAGTTATTTACTTGGTCTAAAAAACCCATCAACCTAAAATATAAAAATATTATAATATTACAGTAAAAATCAGCAGGGCAGGTAATCCTAAACATTGAGGAATCACTTTTGTTTTAAGAGAGATTTTTGGTATAGGGCACATATGCTCGTGAAACAAAGACAGAGAGAGAGATTGTGAGAAACCACTCCCTGGGGAGGTGGCTACACTGCAATCCCTTCTCCTCCATTTTCCTCTCAGGATTTTGGGCATGTGTGTATATGGCCTGGTGTGAGTTTTTTAAGCCACTAGGTCTGGGTCATGAACCGCAGTCAACTATGTGGGAACCCAGAGATGTAACCATTATGACATTTGCTCGTCCTTCAGGAATCACTTTTAAAGTATTAGGATTATAAATGGAACTGATAGCACATTCAACATTAATTTTAACATGGAGATATATGACAAGTATTAATTTTGTAAACTATGAAAAAATGATCCTTATAAAGCAAAAAGAAGGAAACTGACTGTCTAAAGCAGACAGTCAACACGTTAGAGAATACAATTAGCTAGGAACCAAAATAAAGAAACGACATTCTCTATGGCATTTTGATCCAAGTATTAAAAGATTTCCAAGTGTGGCAGAAGAAAGACACATAAAGACAAAAAGATGGCATTACAGGCAATCATAAATCTGAATATAAATAAATGAGACAAACACAGAACAAATGCATCACAGGAATATTTTTCTGTAAGTTTTTAGTTTTTATATAATTCTTGACAGAGAGTGCATGTGTGAAGGGCGTGGACATAGGAGGTCCAGGAACACCCATGACAAGGTCTCATCATACCACAATCCCCTTTCCCCAGACCTCCAGCTCATGGGGATCTTGCCCAGCATGTTTGCAAGCCAACCTGCGAATCCAAACCTGTGGTTATGCATGTGACTTCCATGACTGCAGTTCAATTGCTACTGAGTATGCCACTAGGCTGGACCCATAATAGTTATTTTGGAAATATACTTAAAGGATTCCATAACCTTCAGCAACTCCCCAGAGTCAGAAGGGGAATAAAAGTAAGGTAGAATACTAGACACATCTATCTTCCTTAAGGAGTAGATTAAGAAGAGTTTAGAATATGGAAAAATACCTCAGAAAATATTCAATTAGTGAACACTGTGTAAAGTGTTTCATCATAAAAAAGTATCTCATTAGTTCATTCACAGAAACACTGTATAAATTATATGTCCTAAGAATAATCTGTGTCCCTAGAACCAATATAAACTAGAAACACCTTTAATGTGTTAAGTAATTAACACACTAAGAAGAACATTATGTAATTAAGAAGAGCAAGATAAATAAATAAAATAGACAAAAGTCCTCAAAACAAAATATCCAGGTTAATTTTAGCGATCTACATAATAAACAGAAGTTTATTCATAACTTACTGAATCAACTAACCACATTCATTAGGAAATGTAAAATAAGCTGTTACTGTTCCAATTTTTTTTAAAATTTGATATCAATATACTGAAAATCAGTATTAATATATTGGATGAAACTGCATGTAACTTTAGGATAACCATATTATAGATGACAGTAACTGTGCCAATAAGAGAAGTAAAACTATAATGTGGGATAAATGAAGTTTTTTATTTGCCTATATCTGGACAACATTATTGCAAACCCAAAAACAAAGAACTTAAATACTGTGTGAAACAAACATGAAACTTAATGGTTGTGTGAGATTATTTATGCTGATCATATTGTTTTGATTTGACTTCTTGTATAAGATTGATATTGTTGTATTTTATATTATTTATTTCTTGGATATTATCAGTCATATTGGCTATAATTAATGACCTAATGACAAAAATTTCCTTTAAAAAACAGGAAGCATGGGCTGGCCCTGCAATGCGGAGTGTACAGAGGCCATATGGCCAAGCAGGGTTCAAGTCCTGGCCCAAGCGGCAGTTTATGCACTCTTGATCCTGACAGGCTGAAGAAACCAAGGGAAAAGGAATGCACCATGACCAGGTCCTACTGGTGTTCACTTCTGCTGTCTCATGCACGCACCATATGGCAAAATGAACCCAAAAACCAAAAACAAAACAGGTGGCTTACTTGAACATTTTTATTCCATGGGAGAAAGGCTCTTTCTCTCACACTTGTGCACACACACAAACCACAGTCAGGCATCTCTAAAACATGGTCTTCATGCTGTGATCACCCCTAGCTTCACCCAGCTAGAGACACAGGCACAGGCACATGAGCCCAGGTTACACAGAGAACTTGGGACCCTTGCATGCAGCTTCCCCCTCGCAAAGTTGTGTCAGCAGCGTGCCATGTGGCTGACTGGCAGCTTACTTTTGAAATCTATTGATATCACAATTACTGTGACATTTGTTATGAACAGTTTGATACGACAGAGTCAGGACAACACCTCTCAGGTTCACCAGACTACCCGTGAAACTAAGTAATTTTGAAAAGATTAGCTCTAATAATAATACATAAACAATGGCTGTTTTAACTAAAGTGATGGCAAGATTCTATAATCAAAGGTAATAAAAGCAGCAGTCACCCTCAAGTGGTATACTCTCCTATCTCAAATATTTTGTTCATTCTCTTTGTGTTCACTGAGAAACCAGCACTGAGAAACTGAAGGGGGAAATAGAGTATTTCAGGATGATATTCACATTTCCATATATACTGAGAGGATATATTCAATATTTGGGAGCTTGAAAACATAATACTTTAAAATAGAGAAAATATTTTCAACACTCTAATTGCAGTCATAAACCTGGATAGAAACACCAATGGTAATGGACATATTCAAAAATCTTAAGCCAAAGATTTTAAAAGTATGCATTATAAAAGATCTTACTAAAACAAAACTAAAAAAAAAAAAATTATTTAAAATGTAAAAAGAAATCTCAATTGTTTTAATAAAGTGTCTAACCATGAACATAATTTAGAAATATACTGAGCCAGCCACAGGGCCAGGTGGTGAAGGCAGCAAGGTTCCACATAGCCAACTTCGTGATTCAAGTCCCAGACCCAGTGGTTGAAAAACATGCCAGGAGTGTGTACTGCCCCAAATCCCAAAAATGGAGGCAAAGGGACTGTAGCATGGCCATCCCCCTAAAGGGTGATTTATCTCTCTCTCTGGCATATGTACACATCCTATAGCAAAACTTAAAATTCATGAGTAAATAAATAAATGTATTCAGAATAAACACCACATCAAGGGTCTAGTAAATTTAACGAGCCTTTTTAATGTTAAAACAGATTTTAAAATATACTAACTAAAAAACTTACTGAAATGATCAGGTGATCCCAGAGTTGAAAATACACACGTCAAGAACTGAAGTCGAACTTGAACTTCGGCACTATGGCTGTACCTGTAATTGAAAAGACATTTAAATCAGTAAATAAAATATGCTATTTCTTAACTATTCTTGAACATTTTCTAGTCTGAACCAAAAGTAATGACAAAGAAATAGATTTCATTTTATTAATTCATAATAATTACTTTAATTACATAACTTCATATAACAATGTTCATAAAGTTGTTATATATAAAATTTATGCTAATAAATTATGAAAATTTCCAAACTATAACAAAATTTACTTTCAAATTAAATAATGAGAAAGTACATACGAATTCAACATTGGGGCAAGATAAATTATGAAGCCATTTAATAATTATTTAAAACGGGAAAGCAGCAGTTAGCGTAATGGCTATGTCGCTGGACTCCCACATAGTCAACCGCAGTTTGGGATCTGGACCCATTTGCTTAAAACTCACGCCGGGCGCGTGTGCGTGTGTGCCCAAGATCCTGAGAGGAGAATGGAGAAGGGATTGCGGAGTGACCAGCCCCCTTGGGGGCTGATTTCTCGCTTTCTGTCTCTATGTCTCTGTCTGTCTGGCGAGTGCACGCGCCCTATAGTGAAAACCTCTCAAAAAAAAAAAATTTAAAATGCATGTGAGTTAGAATACTTAAATAGTAAACTATGTATCTCTAGACATTACATTTTTTCATATATCATTGTTCCTACAGTGATATTATATTCCTTAAACAAGTAACACTAACAGGGACTAGCCCTATAGACTAATAGTTAAGGAAGCTGAAGAGTCCTAGCACAGGCAGTTTGAAAGATACACTGAGTATGTTGAGTCTATGTGCACTGTCTCGACAATATGGAGAGATGAAGAAGGCACTGCAGCATGAACACACCTCACTGGGGAGTGCTTTCTCCCTCTCCTTATCTCTGCCTGCCTCCCTCCCTCTCTCTCTCTCTTTGGAGAGTTCACATGCCCTCTGGCAAATTAACAAAAGAAGAAAACGCTTTCATCCTGCTTATAACTGTAATTTAATCACTCTAGAAAGCTTTGAAAGTACTGATATAAATATTTAAAAGACAAACATTTTTAATACCAGTATTAAAATTTTGGTATATATAATTCTAAGTTTGCATATCAGGATTCATTAGCATGTTGAAAAATATCTGTGAAATGAAAACTTTCTCGTTCTCGAAAGAACCTGAACACTCTGTTAATGAGACTAAACTAATCAAGAGTTCTTATCTTTATGTTACAGGTCAAAAGGCAGGTTATGTGAATTAGCTCAGTGATGTGCTATCAAGTTAAACTAAATGCATGTGAAAGATGATGAGTTGGATTCCCTGGTCAACTTGTACATAGCAGCTTTCATGCCCAGGATCCTGGCAAGCTGCGAAGGTGGGAGGCAGACTGTGGCTGTCGAGGCTGTGCATCTCTTCCTCACTTACACTCTGATGAAAACAAACTCTATCCTTTCAGGATTTGCGGTTCACATGTACAGGCACTCAGCTTGCTTTTCATGGGGCCGGATTCAAACCGGTTCATCAGGTAGGATCTGGTTCCCTTAACGATTTTGTGGAATAGATCCAGGGACAGATCCAGTATTTTCTTTTTTATGCAGTGAAGGATCTAAACAGAGGTAAGGGACAAAATCTTGTTTGTCTGATACCATATATTTTATGCTGTCCAGAAAGTCATGATACATTTTTCCATAGCAAAACGTAGAAAAATACATTGTGACTTTCCTGGTAACCTAATAGTTTGTTTTAGCTAGGTAACTACAATTTATTTTGGGTCATAAGGAAAGTCATGATGTATTTTTGTATAGCAAAACAGAAAATACATCATGACTTTCCCAATGGCCTAACAGATTAATCTATTATGTGCCTCATACAATTCACCACATCATTTCATTTAACTCTTGCAAAAACTGATCAGGCAAGTAACTGGATGAGGAAGGTAAATAATTAAGGCTGGTTGTCAAGATAAAAGCAGTGTTTGTGGGAATGTCAATCTGTGAAAAGACATGGGATATACCTTTTTAAAAATATTTAAGTTTATATATTAGTATTGTTAATTTGTTATAGAGCACATGTGTTCACCAAAGAGAGAAAGAGGGAAAGTGAGAAAGCTAACAGCCAGGTCTGGGACTGTGGTTGACCATGTAGGAGCCCTGAGTCTTAACCACTATGCCACCTGCTGGCCTGGGGATATACCTTTAATACCTATTTTAGTATCAGCATAAAGTAGGATGGTCCTATAATGCGGCACTTAAGAATAAATTATAGATCTGGTTAGGTCTAGATCCCAGCTCTACTCTTTTATTAAATGTGTAAACTTGGGTAAGTTATTGATCATCTCATAGCTTCACTGTTCTTATTTATAGAATGAAACTATCTACCTCAAATGAATTTTTTTTTTAAAGAGGTTTTTGCCTTAGGGCTTGTGCACTTGCGGGGAAAGGGGGGGCGAGGGGGGGGGGAACAGGACCAGCTGGGAGAGGAAGGGGACAACAGTGAGAGGGAAAGTGAGAAATCACCCCCCCAGGGGAGGATGGCCCCGCTGCAATCTCTTCTTCTTCATTCTCCTCCTGGGGTCTTGGGCACGCATGCAAATGTGCCCAGCATGATCGGACACTTGAACCACGCTGTCGGCCACATGGGAGTCCAATGACGACATAACCATTACACCATCTACTGGCCAAGGACTAGTATATATCTTAAAGAAGTTAATATTTAAGTGGTATTTGGTGCATTGCAAGTAACAATGAAAACTAGATTTTTTAAAAAATCATCATTGTTCATGTTTGGAAATAAAAAGAGTACAAAGAAGGCCCAAGTCTCCATGTTTTAGGTGACTGGGAAAATGGTAGTTCCCCAAAGGACACAGTAAAATCTGAAGACACAGATTTGTCAGGGGAAACAAGTGACTTCATTTTTTTTAAAGTAAATATAGCTTAAAGGTCTATGACTTTTCTGAACACTTTTGAACAGTCTGCTCAATTTCCACCTACGTGGAAGGTTTTCTCTGCGGAGATTTTCTCAATCAACGGTATAACTCTTACTGACTGACATGCTTGTCGAACTTGTTTCCTTGACTTGGACCTTCACACCAACTGCCTCAACAGCATAAACCCCAGATGTTTTACATGTATCTCCTCTTTTAAGAAGCTTTAAACCTTATCTACATCACTACTGATGGATTTCCAAATTCTTATTCCAAGTTACTTAAATATATCCAATAAAACAGTTTTTGATAAATATGAAATAATCATGTCACCACTTTTTAGACTTTTCACACGCCCTAAACTTTCTAATACTATTATACAATTACAGAAACAAAGGAAAATATTTGGGAATCAGCAGTTAGTGTAATGGCTATGTCGCTGGACTCCCACGTAGTCGACTGCAGTTCGCATCCCGGACCCGGTGGCTTAAAACTCACGCCGGGCGCGTGTGCGTGTGTGCCCAAGATCCTGAGAGGAGAATAGAGGCGAAGGGACTGCGGCATGACCATCCCTCCGGGGGGTGATTTCTTGCTTTCTGTCTCTATGTCTCTCTCTGTCTGTCTGGTGAGCGCACGCGCCCTATAGCGAAAACCTCTACAAAAAAAAAGAAAGGAAAATATTTTAAATTAACTATGGCTAAATATTTTCTGGAAGTGAAATATTTACTAATTTTAGTATAAATGCTTTAATATATTAAAATACAGATATCAATTATTTCTGAAAAATTATTTTGATTCCTAAGAAAATGCAAAAATCTGATAATAAAGGTTATTTGATACCCGAAAGTTATATAAGCTACATTTCCCTAAGACCAAGAATTATAAGAGTAAATTCACAAAAAACTTTCAACTTAAAAAATTCTATCAGCCTCTTTCTTACAATTGATTTTTTTCTTTTTTTCCCTTTTCTCCTACAAATTTTTTTTTTACCAAGTTTATTCATTTCTTTCATGACTGAGAGAATGAGAAAGATTAAGAGAGGCACCCTTAAAGGTTCTTGGGCACATTCTTCCTCCAGTCTTCCGACCCAGCGAGGGCCCCATGACACAGGTACGAGCCCAGAGTACAAGCTGACCAGGGAACAGACCTTGATGTTCCATACTGTTCCAGCAAGGCAGAACAGTGCGCCAACTCTGTGCCATCATAGTAGGGCCTCCCTTATTACTTTATACAAATAAAATTGTGTTATAGTTATTTACAATATATAAAAAAGAAGTAGGAAGAACAATGGAAATTTCTTTTTCAAAAGAAAGACATATTTAACTTGATTGAAAGGTACTTACAATGCATGTTTTTGTCTTCCTTCTCTTACAGCTTGAATGTAGTACACCAAGTTATCAAAGAAAAGCTTCATCATGTTCAGTTCTTTTTCTGCCCACCTGGCCCAAGTGAAGGATAAAGTAATTTTAAAAGATGTAGGATAAAAAAAAAAAAAAAATCTATGCTAGAAAGAACAAAATGTAATACAAATCTTCAACTGTAAAATGTTTAAATTATCAAAAATTTACTAGATTTATTTACAACTGAATAGTGAAAAGATAAAAACATTGCTCCTTAATTTTCATGAATTAGAAGTATCATTATTGGGGTCAGCAGCTGGTGGTAGTGGTTAAGGTGCTGGACTCCCACATGGTCAACCTCAGTTTGAGTCCCGGACTTGGCACCTTGAAACTCACACTGGGTGCACTTGGGTGCATGCCCACAATCCCAAGAGGAGAACGCAGGAGAAGGGACTATGGTGTGGGCATCCCCTTTCGAGGTAATTTCTCGCTGTCTCTCTCTGTCTTGCCAGTGAACACACATGCCCTATAAAAAAAAAAATCTCTCAAAAATAAAGAAATAAAAGGTATTACTACTGTTTTATAATCTCAAAATAACCAATCCTCGTGAATGGTATAAAACACCAGAAGAGGGATCAGCAGATGGCAAAATGGTTACATTTTTGTGGGGGTCGCTGGACTGCCACATAGTCGACTGTGGTTGAGTCCCAGACCTGGTAGCTTCAAACTCATGCTGAGTGCAAGTGTGTGTGTGCCCAAAACTTCCAGAGTGGAATGAAGACAGTGCGGTGTCGCCATCCCCCCACCATGAGGAAGAGAGGGGGATGATATCTCATTTTCTGTCTCTATCTCACCAGTGAGTGCATGTGCCCTATAGCAAAAATCTCTCTCAAAAAACAACAAAAAACAGCAGGCAGAGTTCTATTATGACTGACTAATAAGAATTAGTATTATGTATCTCTTATTATATCATTCCATATAAAGATGGACTTTGTGCCTTTTTTAATTAGCAATGTTTTAGCAGAATGCCTAGCATGTGAGAAACATACAAAATCAATGTATTGAATGAATCTTTTTTGTTAATAATTAGCTTAATATTTTAAAAATTGCTTTAATAAATACCTAAGCATTAAATTCTCAAATTACCTAAAAAATTAGGATAAAAACAGTAATACTATATAATAAATATATGAGATCCCAGGGTCCATAACTTTCATAATTAATACCCATTTCACATTTAATGTTTCCTGAAATTCCAGTGTCTCTAGAATTTCTCCAAGAGTTTATTTAGAATAAAGTAACACATTTTCTTAAATTAGTAAATTATTTGTGGTGGCCAACTTTCTCTATTTATCAACAGAAATTGTGATCAATTTCATATCTAAGTATTACCCCTGAAAGAAATTTTTTAACTCCATCCATTACTCTAGTTCTCTAAATGTAAATAAGTAAGAGAGTGGGGTCAAGATTATCCCTATCATGACTTTACATTTAGTATCAATTGCCAATAATGAGAAAAATCAGGGCCAGCAGGTGGCATGGAGATTAAGGTGCTGGATTTCACATGAACAACTCCACGTTTCTAGTCCCAGACCAGCAGCTTGAAAAACTCAGCAGGTGTATGTGCATACATGCCTAAGAGGAGAATGGTGGTGAAGACATGGTGGTGTGGCCATCCTTTCTGGGGAGGTAAGTTTTTACTTTCCCTCTCTCTCTCTCCTCCTCCTCTCTCTCTCTCACTAGTAAACATACGTACCTTATAGAAAAACTTTAAAAAACTTTAAAAGGCGCCGGCAGGTGGCATGGTGGTTAAGGGCACTGGATTCCCACATGGCCGACTATGGTTCAAGTCCTGGACCTGGTGGCTTGCTTTCTCACTCTCTCTCCCTCTCTCTCTCTCACTCTGTCCCTCTCTGGTCAAAATGAAATAAACAAATGAATAAATAATAATTAAAAAGTTAAATAAAATAATTATTAATTTAAAAAAAGAAAAACTTTAAAAATAAAAGAAATATATTTTTTTAAAAAAGAAAAAAATTAGAGGAATCCAGAAGTGTTTTAGTAAGGATGTTCTTCAGGAGTCCTCCACCACATATACTAAAAATTTCAACTTGAGCCCACAGAGAGCAGAGGAGGGAAAGGTGGTGGCAGCAGGAGCAACTGCCTGCGACGCTGCCCCATAGATCTCCTCGCCTCCACCAGCCCCAGACTCTGGCCCGGTGAGGTGATGGCCAAGGTGTAGGTGCAAACATAGCGGTTCAAGATCAGCTTTGAGTGTAATAAAGCCCTGGGTGGACAATGAGACTGGGCCTGTGCAGAGACCCCCTACCACTGAGGTGATTCCAACCTCCTTGTGGAAAACAACCCCTCAGGGCTCAATCTCCCAGTGAAACCTCTTCATCCCACCTCCACCAACTCCAATCTCCCTATTTACCTCCTCCCGGTGGAGACTACCCCCCAACACGTGCTTATTCCTGTTTCTCCTGGAGACCTCACCCCCACTTTCTTCCTCCTATGGGTCACCCTAAGTATCCCAGTTCATATGTGTAAAAAAAAAATTGTTTCCTCCCTAAAATTAGATGATAAATTGTTATAACATTGTTATCAAACTATAAAAAACAGTCACTTTTCCTACTGATTAGGATATAATCTCCACCTGGCTAAGTGGCAGAGAAACCTAAAAAACATTTAAACCACATGAAACTCCTATTTTCCTGATGCAAAGTAAAAGCTGGTAAATTATTTAAAATCTTGACCGATAGCTACACTTTGAAAAAGTAATCTTAAAATAAGTACTTTTTCTTATATTTACTTACATCGTAATCCAATGTGTATCATAACTGCTCCCAAACTGCTGAAAGGTACCGAATAGTTTTGGAAGAAGACGAAGTGAAATTACTACTGATCTGAAATAGCAACAACAGAAACTTATGGAATAAAATTATTCTAACAATTATCAGTGATTTTAACTTTTAACAGAAATTTAGCTATTTAAAATTTTAAATGCAGAAGAATAAACTTTAAATATGATTTCCTTACATAAACTTTACGTAACATTGTTTTTCCTAAAGTATAAATTCATTTATATATTATATTAGGGTAAGACATCCAGCTTTTTCTTTTTTTTTTTTTTTTTTGGAGAGATTTTCACTGTAGGGCGCATGCGCTCACCAGACAGACAGAGAGAGACTTTGATTCAGAATTCAAGAAATCACCCCCCAGGGGGGATGGTCACGCCACAATCCCTTCTCCTCCATTCTCCTCTTGGGATCTTGGGCACGCACACACACACGCACCCGGTGTGAATTTTAAGCCACCGGGTCCCGGACGCGAACCGCAGTCGACTACGTGGGAGTCCAGCGACATAGCCATTACGCTAACTGCTGGTTCCAAGACATCCAGCTTTTTAAATCCAATCCAAGACTTAAAACACAATATAAATATTTGGGTATAAAAAGAAAGTAAAAAGCATTTAAAGATAATTGTTTCTCAAGAAAGTATTCATTCTCTTCTTTTTTATGAGAGAGAGGCAGAGGGCATTTTGTGAAATGTTTTAACATCACAATCCTTCCTGCCCCTGCCTCACACCCAGCCAGGACAACAGGTGTGCACACTGTACCCGGCCTGCTCAGGCTCAGCTAAGAACTGAACGAAGGCCTCCCATGCAGCCTCAGTCATCATACACAGTGCCCTACAACCTGTGCTAATGAGGATGGGCCTCAGGATAAACGAGGTACTACTACTACTTTCTTTCTAGTTCTCAATATGATGTGTATTTGAGGTAAGAATCACTTCCTGATGAGCCCTATTATCGGTGGGTGCCAGATCTCACATGACCCACCTTGTGGTTCAAGTCCTGGCCCCGGCATGTCTATGTATGCTCAAAACTCCCAAGAAGGGAGAAATGGAGGAGAAGAGATTACAGTATGACCACATCCCACTGGAGGTGCTTTTTCTCTCTCCCTCTGTTTCTCTGGTAAGCCCATGCTCCCTTTAGTAATAATTTAAAAAATAAAACAAGAGAATCCACCCTAAAAATGTTCAGTTGAAAACTTCATTAATTACAACTGGATATGTTGCTTGTTTTAAAGGCAGAAAGTATCGCTATACTCCATATACTGTCATATACAGCTAATGTCATTCAAAGTAACATCACTATACTACAGCAGTGCTCTGAGGAACAAAGTCTGAAGGCAAAAGTAACTTTGATTTGACATGTATATTTACTAAATATCTAATAAGCCTTTAAATAATGATGATTAGAGATCATGGACAAATGAAGAACATTTCAACTTCAAGTAATTTATGGGTGGGCAAATCAATGTTTACTTAAAAAAAAAATTCCACACTGACAGTTTTCCATATGGATTTTTCCTTTTGTCTCTTTTTGATTCCTTACTCATAAAGGAAACGTGTGTTAATTGTGGCAAGATCACAAAATTCAAAATCACAAATAAAAGAAGAAAAGAATATTTCAATACTCCCAAAAATAACCATGTTTTAGATATTCCATTGACTTACTTTTTGTAATATTGTTTTAACAGATGGGTCTGTTAGAATAATATACCCATACATTTAAATTTTAAAAACAGGACTCTTAATGGCTGCATGATAGTTCATTTATCACGTGATTTTTATGTTTTAAAAAAAAATGTATTGGGACCAGCAGATGGTATAATGGTTGTATCCCTGGACTCCCACGTAGTCAAATATGGAGTCCCAGACCCAACAGCTTAAAACTCATACTAGGTACATGTGTATGCACGCCCAAAGTCCCAAGAGGGGAATGGAGAAGAAGGGATGGTGGCATGGCCACCTCCCCTGGTAGGTGATTTCTTGCCTCCTGTCTCTCTGTCTCTCCAGCAATTGCATGCACCCTGTAGCAAAAAATCTCTCTAAAAAATTATTTTAATTAAAATGTAATGTTAATACATACAAAAATGTGTAAAAATCTAAGTGGACAGCTCAAAATTTTAAAGTAAACACATCTGTGAAACCAGAACCCAGATCAAAATATAAAATC
This sequence comes from Tupaia belangeri chinensis, assembly GCF_000334495.1. Lineage (NCBI taxonomy): Eukaryota > Metazoa > Chordata > Mammalia > Scandentia > Tupaiidae > Tupaia > Tupaia belangeri. Next base: position 3,530,081 of record NW_006159835.1, on the reverse strand, counting down.
AGTGACCAGCAGTCAGTTGGTGTAATGGCTACACCGTTTGACTCCCATGTAGTCGACTATGGTTCAAGTCCTAGACCCCGGGGGCTTAAATTCACACTGGGTGCATGTGCATGTGTGCCCAAGATCCAGAGAGGAGAAAGAAGGAGAAGGGATTGTGGCGTGGCCATCCCCCCGAGGGGTGATTTATCACACACACACACACACACGTGTGTGTGTGTGTGTGTGTGTAAACCAGTCAATCAACCATACCAGCATCTCAGAAGTCTCCATTGTGTCATCTTCCAATCACTAATAACCCATTATCCTGACTACTATATACATGATTTCATCTGTTTTAAATATGACAGAAATTGAATAATGGTGACACATTCTTTTGTGTCTGGATTCTTTCACTCAACTTTGTTAGACTCACTCACATGAATCCATCAAATTGTAGTTGATTCACTGTTATTACTATTTAGTGTTTCATTCTATTAATAGTCTATAGTGACTATTCTACATTTTTGGCATCTGTATAGCTATACAAAGAATATTTAGTTATTCTGAATAGTGCTATTATTCTTTTCTGATGTCAGAGGGCACATACACACACAAGGGGTCAGGGAGAAAGCACCCCCAACAAAGCCTGGTAACATAACAAATCTTTTTTCTCTAATTGTCTATACTGCTGGGATTTACACCCAGAGTGAAGCCACCAAGGCCAAGCGTCAAACCTCAGTTTACCAGATGGGCTCTGACTTCCACAGTGCAGCACTTAACCACAGGTGGCATCATAGAGCAAGCCCTATGAACATTCTTGAATGTGTCTTTTAGTGACCATATGGATCTATTTCTATTAGGCACATGCTTAGAAACAGAACTGCTGGGTCACAGGTTATGCAAATATATACATAGTAAATATATTAGGTCATCAGAAAAGTCATGTCATATTATTCTATGCAAAAATCTGTCATGATTTCCCCGAGGACCCAATAAATTAATAAAAATGCTTCAAAAGATCATTTGGTGTTCTCAAAAAGACTTACAAAAGAAAATTAACAGGGACCAGCAGATGGCATAATGGTTACTTTGCTGGACTCCCATGTAGTTAACCATGGTTCTAGTCCTGGATCCAGTGACTTAAAAAAAAACTCACGCCTGGCATGTGTTCAGTGCATGCCCCAAATCCTGAAGGGTGACTAGAGAAGGGATTGCAATGTGGTTATCCCCCCCCCCACCCCTGCCAGAAGGGTATAATTTCTCTCTGGGGAGTGCACAAGCCCTATAACAAAATCTCTTAAAAAAAGAAAATCAACGTATTACAAGTCGATACTACTAAACCTATGTAAATAATGGTTTAACATACAGCCATTCAATATATCTTTTTAAAGTATAATTAAGTGAGCAGTTGGTCCACTAATAGTGTTACATTAATGGATTCTTATACCTTCACATATAAGCAATTTTTCTGTGTTAAAATGACAGAACCCAAAGTAGAAAATAAAATAATAAACATACTTTTTTTTTTCTAGAATACACATGTTCACAAGGGAGAATAAGAAGAAGAGAAAGGGAGAAATCATCTCCCTCCTACTCCCAGCAGGGACGGCCATGCCACAATCCCTTCTACTCCCTTTTCCTCTTCAGATTTTGGGCATGCACACACATGCACCCAGCGTAATTTTCAAGCTACTGGGTCTGAGACTTGAAAAATGGTCAGCTATGTGAGCTCCAGCTGTCTTAACCACCATGCAACCAGCTGGTTCATGCACATACTTTTTCTAATTAGAAAGATAAATATATTTTTAAGCATTTATTAAAAAAAATTTGATATTTTTGGCAGGGATGGCCAGAAATGAGCTGAAAACAACATTTTAAAAACTGAATTGTCAATCATGCCAGATTCATGCTTTCTCTACCTGAGAAAATTTAATATTATTATTTTTTTTTGAGAGGTTTTTGCTATAGGGCACGTGCACTCACCAGACACAGAGAGGGACAGAGAGACAGAAAGCAGGAAATCACCCCCCGGGGGGGTGGCCACGCCGCAATCCCTTCTCCTCCATTCTCCTCTCGGGATCTTGGGCACGCACGCACACGGAGTGCACAAGCCCTATAACAAAATCTCTTAAAAAAAGAAAATCAACGTATTACAAGTCGATACTACTAAACCTATGTAAATAATGGTTTAACATACAGCCATTCAATATATCTTTTTAAAGTATAATTAAGTGAGCAGTTGGTCCACTAATAGTGTTACATTAATGGATTCTTATACCTTCACATATAAGCAATTTTTCTGTGTTAAAATGACAGAACCCAAAGTAGAAAATAAAATAATAAACATACTTTTTTTTTTCTAGAATACACATGTTCACAAGGGAGAATAAGAAGAAGAGAAAGGGAGAAATCATCTCCCTCCTACTCCCAGCAGGGACGGCCATGCCACAATCCCTTCTACTCCCTTTTCCTCTTCAGATTTTGGGCATGCACACACATGCACCCAGCGTAATTTTCAAGCTACTGGGTCTGAGACTTGAAAAATGGTCAGCTATGTGAGCTCCAGCTGTCTTAACCACCATGCAACCAGCTGGTTCATGCACATACTTTTTCTAATTAGAAAGATAAATATATTTTTAAGCATTTATTAAAAAAAATTTGATATTTTTGGCAGGGATGGCCAGAAATGAGCTGAAAACAACATTTTAAAAACTGAATTGTCAATCATGCCAGATTCATGCTTTCTCTACCTGAGAAAATTTAATATTATTATTTTTTTTTGAGAGGTTTTTGCTATAGGGCACGTGCACTCACCAGACACAGAGAGGGACAGAGAGACAGAAAGCAGGAAATCACCCCCCGGGGGGGTGGCCACGCCGCAATCCCTTCTCCTCCATTCTCCTCTCGGGATCTTGGGCACGCACGCACACGCGCCCGGCGTGAGTTTAAGCCACCGGGTCCGGGACTCGAACCGCGGTCGACTATGTGGGAGTCCAGCGACATAGCCATTACGCTAACTGCTGGTCCCGAAAATTTAGTCTTATTAAAGCAGTGTTAAATTAGGGGAAGCCTGAAACTACAGCAGTGGAACAGCACTGAAAACTAAAAAACTCGGAATAAGGCAGAATTCAAACTAGAGAAGACATGCTAATTTTTTTTAAAAACTAAAGAAAAACTTTACAAGGACCAGCAGATGGTGTAACGGCTACATCGCTGGACTTCCATGTGGTCAACCGTGGATTGAGTCCCGGACCCAGTGGCTTAAACTCATGCCGGGCGAGTGTGCGTGCCTGCCCAAGATCCCAAGAGAACAATGGGGAAGGGACTGCAGTATGACCAACCCCCCAGAGGGTGAGTTCTCGCTTTTTGTCTCTCTGTCGAATGCACACACCCTATAGCAAAAAAAAAAAAAAAAAAAAAAAAAAAATTACAGAGGTATGGATTACATACAAAGACCTACACTTATTTACTATATACAGCTTTTTAAGTTAACTAACCTAATTTTTAAGCACTACAAAAGTTGAGACACAAAAAGATCCACCCAAAAGAAAGAACAATGCCATTATCGAAGTGTTTTTATTTTACCTTAACTTTAATTTCACTTATCTTATTTTAACTTGCTTTATATGAGAGAGTTCAAGAAGATTTAACTTAAGATTACGGACCAGCAGTTAGCGTAATGGCTATGTCACTGGACTCCCACGTAGTTGACCGCGGTTTGAGTCCTGGACCCGGTGGCTTAAACTCACACGGGGCCCATATGCGTGTGTGCCCAAGATCCCGAGAGAAGAATGGAGAAGAAGGGATTGCAGCGAGGCCATCCCCCTGGGGGGTGATTTCTTGCTTTCTATCTGTCTGGTGAGCACACGCGCCCTATAGCAAAAACCCTCAAAAAAAAAAAAAAAAAAAAAAAAAAAAAAAAAGCACCATGTTCCCAGAATCAAGAAGAAATTATTATTATTCTTTTTTGTTTGGTTGAATGGGATCTAACCAAGGGTAATGCACAGTGCTGAAAAAAGCATCACCAAGTGATAAAATAGTAATCTTGCAAAGGATGCATCTCTAAACCTAAGATTAAAACACACACACAAAAACCTAAGATTAAAACACACACACACACACACACACACACACACACACACACACACCCAAAAACCATGATTATGAGGCCAGCAGGTGGTATTGTTGGTGAAGGCACTGGACTTCTACACGGCCAACTGTGGTTTGAGTCCTGCATCAGGCAGCTTAAAAACATGCTGGGGGGACTAGCAATTGGAATAATGGCTATGTCGCTGGACTCCCATGTAGTCGAACACAGTTCAAGTCCCGGACCCGGTGGCTTAAACTCATGCCGGGTGCGTGTGTGTGTATGCCGAATATCCTGAGCGGAAAATGGAGGAGAAGGGACTGTGGTGTGGCCATCTCCCCTGGGGGGTGATTTCTCACTTTGTCTCTCTGTCTCTGTCTTTCTGGTGAGCACATGTGCTCTATAGAAAAAAAAACTCTCAAAAAAAACCCCAAAACACAAAAAACCATGTTGGATACATGTGCATGCATGTCCAACATTCTGAAAGGAAAAAGAAATGAGGCCTGGCCAACTCCCCTGGAGGGTAATTTCTCACTTTTCTTCTCTCTGTCTCTATCTCTCTTGGTGAGCACATAAGCCCTATGTCAGAAAGAAAAAAAAAAAAGAAAAAAGAAAAGAAAAAACAAAAATGATGCAGGTACATTAAGTAATACAAAAACATCACATGCCGTCTGCAACGATGCACAAAAAGAACTTTGACAGATATGTAAAAATTTATAAAATTCTTTACCTGTTGTTTCCTAAATTTTCGAGGCAACCTTCAATGAATCTCATTCGAATCTGTCTATCCGTAAACCAACATACTAGGGAACAGAGAAGTTTCTCTGCTTCATTTATTAATCCTTCAGAAAGATTAACCTACAAAAAAGTGCATAAACAAAGTTATCATTTATTTCGATGACATTTACTATAATTTTTAAGTCTTTTATCTCTATTAAATAACTCACTGCATCATCATCTTGGACTATATCCCACAATAATGTGTTTCCTTTCTTGCAAACATTATCCAAATTAATGTCTGTCACAGCATTACTGTTGAACTGATGTTTATGAACTGCGGGTCCTGAAAAGGCAAAACAAAGCACACTATAGAGAAATGCAGCTGACCTGACTTGCAAATTTTAGTCAACAAATCCCCAAAAGTTCTTAGATCACAATATAAAAATACAATAATAGACATGTTTGTAGATATGTGTATATCAGTCGCATTAACTACTGAAAATATTTAGTTCAAGATCTTTCATAAATCAATAAAATGTGAGGAAAAAACCAATGACATGGAAACCAACTGTAGATACCAGAGACAGTGTGGGAGGAGGGTAGGAAACAGCAGAGGGTGAGAGGAAGGGAATCAAGGAGGGAAAATCAAAAGCAAAATATATAAGAAACAAGAAATTAAAAATAATTGTTCAGGATAACATGTATGATAATATCTTTGATTGAGCCAATATATAGTGATTTCTGGATGGAAAAACTCATTTTGTTTGCTACAATGATATACAGTGAATGAATGTAAAATAAATAAATGAAAAAAATACAACAGTGTTATACCGCTTTATGAATGGCAAAAAGCAGTATTATTTAGACTTTGATAAGGCTGAAGCAAAGTAAGAGTGACTTTCTACAGTCTCCTTACTTTCTAGTATATGTAAGTTACTTTCTCACATGTCAAGAAAAGTGAATATAAAACGTGGTAACAAACACAAAGAAGACTATTTATCTAAAATAATTCTTTAATCAAAAGACATTCCTCTATATGTCCATCTGTGATAGTCTCTTATAATCCCCACATTTTATAAAAATAAAACTATTTTTATGGGAGATGTTTACATTTTACATTTAAAACATGCAGTTAAAAAATTCTATTATTATAATTCAGACAGAGTGCTAGGCCAAATAATCACCAGTTCTGTTGTATTAAGCAAAAATACTGTTTTGGGTTTGTTTTTTTTTTTTTAGTTTACCAATGGAAGTCACTTATTCAGTTATAAATATATAAAGATTTCATTAAACTGAGAATTGTTCAACCATCACCACCATCCAGTTATAGAACATTTTCACTACCTCAAAACATTCCCTGTACCTGGGCCAACAGGTGGCATGGAAGTTAAGGCAGCTGAATCTCACATGTCTGAGTGGTTCGAGTCCTATAACCTCCACCTTGAGAAACATGCCAGGCATGTGTGTATGGCAAGCCCAAAGTCCCAAGAAAGAATGGAGAAGGGACTCTGGGTGACTAGCCCCCACCCCCAGGGCTCGAGGGGCAATTTCTCCCTTTTCTCCCTATCCCTCCATCTCTCTCTAGTGTGCACACATACCCTATAACAAACTTAAAAAACAAAAATCCCTCTACCTAAATACAGTTATTTTCAGGTGTTTTATCACCCTCATAAATGATCATTTTCTAGAAATTTCATGTAGTTAAACTTATACAATATGTCTGGTTTCTTGCAGATAGCATGTTTTTGAGGTTCTTCCAATGTTACTAAGTTCATTATCAATAATGTGTTCCTGATAAATAAGATTATTCTATTACATAGAAATATCCATTTTGGGGGGCCAGCAAGACGCATGGTAGGTAAAGGCGCTGGACTCCCAGATGGCCCACCGTGGTTGGAGTCCTGGACCTGATGGCTTGCTCTCACTCTCCCTGCCTGTCTCTGGGCAAAAGTGAGAAGGTGTTTTATCACCCTCATAAATGATCATTTTCTAGAAATTTCATGTAGTTAAACTTATACAATATGTCTGGTTTCTTGCAGATAGCATGTTTTTGAGGTTCTTCCAATGTTACTAAGTTCATTATCAATAATGTGTTCCTGATAAATAAGATTATTCTATTACATAGAAATATCCATTTTGGGGGGCCAGCAAGACGCATGGTAGGTAAAGGCGCTGGACTCCCAGATGGCCCACCGTGGTTGGAGTCCTGGACCTGATGGCTTGCTCTCACTCTCCCTGCCTGTCTCTGGTCAAAAGTGAGAAATAATAATAGACAAATAATTCTTTAAAAAAGAAATGTCTGTGTGTATCTATTCTCCAACTAAAGGACATTTGGAAAGATACAAAAGAGAGATACAAATTATTTTGATTAATAATTCTATGTAGTAAAATACATGTCAAATATGATTGAATAAATAAAAGGAAATAATGTTTTAAGAGAAAAATGGTGATAATTCAACCAAGATGGCGTCAAATTCAATCTGATAATCTCACTTTTAAATCTATTCATGTCAATAGCCACAAAAATATGACAATAAGGAATGTCAAGGTCTCCTTATCAAGACCATGTATAAGGAACATTTAAAGCCGGGAAGTTATTGCCAAGGACCACAAGTTTGATCTCTTAAGTCTGATCATGGTCTTTTAGTAAAAACCACTCCATCAGGTTTACTTGTATTGTAGTAAACTTCCAAAATCTGTCCCCAATTGCACTTCCTAGAATAGCATGTGCAGATGGTACACAATTAAGCAAGAGGTTAGATTAAGGACTTTAAACTGCCGATTCTAAAACTGCTTTTCCTTTTCTTATTTTTTCCTCTCTTTTCTCCTTAATCTTCTACTACTCTCTTTTCTTCTTTACTTATGATAGAACAAGTGTGCATGTGGGAGACAGAACAGCACTGTCCACAGGAAACGGGTCATGCTATGATCCTCTTCCTCCAGTCCTGTTGCCCATCGGACTTTGGGCAGTCAATCATGTGTCCAGTAGGTTTAAAATGTAGTAGTCTGAAGATCAGTCACCAAGTGCAAACCAATTTCTTTTGAATAGCACATTAGCACTGAGCCACATAGCCAGCTCAATATTTTACTATTTAGCCTCCTCTATCCTCCGTTTTCTAAGTTTGGTCATATCCTATTACTTTTTTTAGACTGATTAGAACATTCATTCACTATATATTTTTATCAACACAGATGAAACACCTGGACCTTTAAGCAGTCACCCATGCTAATCTCCCACCAACCTTCCCTCGCTAAAAGTAACCACTAATTTCTGTCTATATAGATTTACCTATTCTAGATGTTTCATATAAATAGAATCATACATTATATGATCTTTTGTAATAATACTTTTAGGTTCTAAGATTCCTAAATATAAAATCAAATGCAACCATATATTTTCTAAAATATAAAGTTGTAATATTCTTAGCTATTATTATATATTTATCAGCTGACCATCTTTTTTTTTTTTTTTTGAGCGGGGGGAAAGGTTTTTGCTACAGGGTGTGTGCACTTGCCAGACAGACAGAGACAGAGAGACAGAAAGCGAGAAATCACCCCCCAGGGGGGATGGCCACGCCGCAATCCCTTCTCCTCCATTCTCCTCTCGGGATCCTGGGCACGCACACACACGCGCCCAGTGTGAGTTTCAAGCCACTGGGTCCAGGACACGAACCGCAGTCGACCACATGGCAGTCCAGTGACATAGCCATTATGCTAACTGCTGGTCCCACCTGATCATCTCTTTTTTAAAAAGATTTATTTATTAAGAGAGTTTTGTTTATTTGTTATAAATAGAGATTTTTGCTATAGGGCAGTTGTGCTTGCTAAGAGACAGAAGGTGAAAAATCACCCTTTGGTGAGATGGCCATGTTGCATGCAACCCCTTCTCCCCCAATCACCTCTTGGGATTTTGGGCATGCATGCACATATGCCCAGTGTGAGATTTAAGCCACTGGGTCCAGGACTGGAACCATGGTTGGCCATGTGGGAGTTCAGTGATGTAAACATTATGCCATCTGCTGATCACAAGAGAGATTTTTTTTTTTGCTATAGGGTGCATGTGCTTGCTGGAGAGACAGAGAAGAGAAAGTGAGAAATCACCACCCAGAGGGATAACCATTTTGTAATCTTTCTCCTTCATTCTCCTCTGGAAATTTTGGGCACGCATGCACAACTGCCCGGCATGAGTTTCAAGCCTCCGGGCCCTGACTTGAAATGCAGTTGGCTCTGTGGGAATCCATAGCCTTAACCATTCGGCCACCTGCTAGCCCCTATTATTATTATTTTTAAATTTGACCAGAGAGAGACAGAGAAGGAGTGGGGGGGAAGGTGAAAAAGTAGGTCACCAGGTTTGGGATTCGAACTGTATTCACCCACATGGCAGTCTGACACCTTAATTGCCATGACAACTGCCAGCCCCTCAGCTGAACATCTCTTGATAGAACTGCAGTCCTTATTTATATTCATGATGAAGTACTTATAAAAACTTTATTCCCTTGTGGAAAAAACTACCATATCAAAGTTAATTCGGCAAAAAATTTAAGTACCAAAATATTAACTTTTGATTCCTTTTAGCAATGTAATATGAATTATTTGTTTACTTACTATAGAACCTTACCTTGACTAAGATGTTCATGGTAAATGGAAGCTAAATTGGGAAGATGTTGTTGGAGATGAGATGTTAGTTCTGCATGTGAATTAATTTGAACTAGTTCCTCTTCACATCCAGATTCTTCACCATCAAAATCAGCCATATTTTTTTCTGATTTTGCACTGACCTGGGAGCTACTACAACTGACATCATCTGCACTTAGCATATCATCAACCATATGCCTATAACACAGAGAAGAGCATATAGTTAGTAATTACTAGTTTAAACATACTTCATGAATTTAAAAAAAAAAAACCTGCCCTAAAATAGCTGACAGAATACACTCATAAATAAAACTAAAGCTACTTTTTAACACTATGTAAATGTTCACAAAAATGTAAAGGCCTATATCACATTTAGTAAGTTCACAATATACACGTACTATAACCAAGCCCACTGATAAATCTTACTAGGATAACTTCAAAGAAAATCATTTTAGGCAAGATCAGTAACACTCATTGTTACATATTATTTTATAAACTCCAAGTCACAAGGTAAAATTGGAATTTGTTTGTATTTATTCATACAATTGCAGAATCAAATAACTGCCCAATAAATACTTCAATTTAAGGCTGCAATCTAGAAAGTATTATCAATTAGGGGATTTTTAACTCAACAAACATGTATTAAGCACACGCTCTTTTTTTTTTGGAAAGGTTTTTGCTATAGGGCACATGCGCTCACCAGAGAGAGACAGAGAGACAGAAAGCGAGAAATCACTCCCCAGGAGGATAGCCACGCTGCAATCCCTTCTCCTCCATTCTCCTCTCAAGATCTTGGGCACGCACGCACACGTGCCCCACGTGAGTTTAAGCCACTGGGTCTGGAAATTGAACCTCAGTTGACTACATGGGAGTCCAGCGACATAGCCATTATGCTAACTGCTGGTTCCCAAGCACTCGCTCTTTTCTGAAGCTAATTTATTTCTCTCATGAGAGGAGAGATTGCAGAAAGTGGGAGGAAGCACCTCCAACTGGGTCGAACAGGGTATTCACATCTCGATCCCACTCCCATCCTCAGCCAGCCAAGCTCAAGAGTACATGCATACACACATCCAGTATACACAGGAAGACCTAGTAAAGAGACCCTACAACTTCCCCATATGGCCTCAGCATCATGAAACATTATATTATTACTGCGGCACATTGGTTGGCCAAAGCACTTACTTCTAAAACATACTGTGCTGGCTACTCTAAAGAACATAAAGACAAAAGGATGGAAAAAGAACATTAAGAAGGAAAGTTCAGATTAAGAAATTCACAAGTGTACCATATACCTAGAATATGTAAAGAACTAAAAGGCATAAATACATCATTATGTAGGGGGTAGGAGGATGAGGTTGCAATGTGCCAGTGGCACCTTAGCTTTTTAAAAGACTGTTTTGTCATGGGGCCGGCAAGTGGCATGGTGGTTAAGGGCGCTGGACTCCCACATGGCCAACCACAGTTCAAGTCTCGGACCTGGTGGTTTGCTTTCTCACTTCCTCTCTCTCTCTCTGTCTCTCTCTGATCAAACTGGAATAATGATAATAATAATAAATAAAGTTAAAATAAAATAATTCTTTTTTTTAAAAAAAGACTGTTTTGTCTTGATGATGAGCTAGGCTGGGAATAACATTTGTGCACATCTATGATGTCAGACAGAAAACCAGTGGTTTGTTAGTCAGGGATGACTTCAGCCCCCAAGAAGGCCATTTAACAATGAGTAGAGAAATTTTTGGTAGTCACGCTGGGTGGAATCCTACTGGCATCTAGACAGACACAGGGAAGCTATACCACTGAACATTCTATACCACACAACAAAGCATTCTTATTGTTGCAAATGTAAAACAAAAATAAATGGGGGCCAGCAAGTGGCATGGAGGTTAAGGCACCTGGTTCCCGAACAGCTGACTGCAGTTTTGAGTCTTGAACCTGGCAACTTGAAAATCACACCAGGCATGTGTGAGTACATGTCCAAGATCCCAAGAGGAAAACAGAGAAGAGAATGCAGTGTAGCCATCAGCCGTGGTGTGATTTCTTACTTTCTCTCTTGCTTAATCAATTTCTCTCTCTTTCTCTCTCTGTCTGGCAAGCACACATGTCCTATGGCAAACAAACAGGCAAAAAATCTGGCACAAAATGTCAATAGTGCCAAAGCTGAAAAATTTTGCCTAAAATCTTAATGTGTTACTAAGAATAAAAATGCCAAAGAAATAAAGAAGCAAAGCTGATCCTTGACCAACAGTTGTTTGAACTGTATGGTGTCTACTTATACATAAATTTTCTTTTTAAAAAGAAATGTATTTATTTATTTGCTTGCTTACCTGCTACACGGTACATGTGCTCATGGGGAGGAAAGGAGGGGGACAACCCTCTAGCTCTGAAACTTGAACCACAGTCAATCATGTGGGAGTCCAGCGCCTTAACCACCACACTACTTGCTGGCCTACATGATTTTTTTTTTTAACAAAAATACTGAAAAAAGTTTTGAAGACAATTTGGGAGATAAAAATCATTGCAATTTAGAGATACGTAGACAAACCTAAAAATGCAGTATTAAATCCTAACTGCATAAAATTAACTATAGTAATACACTGTACTACTATAACAATTTCATAGGTACTTCCTGCTGGTATTGCGATGTGTTTAACAAAGGTCCACATAAAACACTATGTGAAGCTAATAATTTCCCTATGACCAGTTTGTCTCTCTAATAAATTGTGTATCACAATATAAAGTGATCTCTCATAGTTCATGTTTTATTCGATGGGTTTTATTGTAATACCATAAATCTTGAATAAAGCCATAGAACCCATATAAAGTGCCACTAGTGATACTGGAAGTGTTCCCACGCAGCAGAGAAAAGTCATAACATTTCAAGAAAAAGTTTAGTTTCTTGATATGTAATGTAGATTGAGGTGTGCAGCTAGTTACCCACCTTTTCTAAAGACCATTATAAAGACCAGCATAAGGCCATTATAAAAGGATTTAAAAAAAAAAAAAAGGAAGTTCTTGAAAATATTACTACAGCTATACCAGCAGACATTAAGAACCTTATACTTTTTGTGAAATACATTCTTTTTTTTTTTTTTGGAGAGGTTTTCGCTATAGGGCGTGTGCGCTCACCAGACAGAGACAGAGAGACAGAAAGCGAGAAATCACCCCCAAGCGGGGATGGTCACGCCGCAATCCCTTCTCCTCCATTCTCCTCTTGGGATCTTGGGCACGCACGTACACGCGCCCGGTGTGTGAGTTTTAAGCCACCGGGTCCAGGACGCGAACCGCGGTCGACTACGTGGGAGTCCAGCGACATAGCCATTACGCTAACTGCTGGATCCCTGAAATACATTCTTATCTTGTACTGGAAATGAAATGAACAATAAAATGTGAGTGCAGGAATGATGTAAGAAATGATGACCTACAGACGATAGCATGATTCAAGAAAAGGCAGTCATCATATGACAACTTAAAAAGAGGAGGATGAAGAATATATGCTAGAAAATTTAATGCTAGCAAAAAGTATTTTGATTTTTTGTTTCTTTTCCAAAAATATCAAGACAGGGCCGGCAGGTGGTGTGGTGTTTAAGGGTGCTGGACTCCCACATGGCTGACCACGGTTCAAGTCCCAGATCTGGCAGCTTGCTTTCTCACGTTCTCCACCATCCCCCCCAGTCAAATTAAAATAAACAAAGTAAACAATTCTGTAGGAAAAAAAAAAATTAAAAAAAAGGAGAAGCGCTTTCTGCTAACCAAGAGGCAGCAGGTGAGTTCTCAGATGCCATTAAGAAACTCATTAAGGAGAAAGAATATTTGCCTGAACAAGTTATTTTAAATACAGAACAAAGTGGCCCATGGGGGAGGGGGGGAAAGGCCACAATGAACATTAATTATAAAGAGAATTTTAAAAATAAAAGGATGAAGAAAGAAAAAAGATAGATAGAAAGAAAGAAAGAAAGAAAGAAAGAAAGAAAGAGAAGCAAACACCAGGATTTAAGGCAGGAAGAAATGGGCTAAAAACTCAAATGTCTTGTGCAAATGCAGTCTGGTATATGACCAGTACAGTCCTCAACAATGTAGCTGCTAACCACAAGCTTTTTTTTTTTGAGAGGTTTTTGCTATAGGGCGTGTGCGCTCGCCAGAGAGACAGAGACAGACAGAGAGATAGAAAGCGAGAAATCACCCCCCAGGGGGGCTGGCCGCGCCACAATCCCTTCTCCTCCGTACTCCTCTCAGGATCTTGGGCACGCACGCACACGCGTCTGGCGTGAGTTTAAACCATCGGGTCCGGGACTCAAACCACGGTTAACTACGTGAGAGACCAGTTACATAGCCATTACACTAACTGCTGGTCCCAGCTAACCACAAGCTCATTTGAGGGAAAAGATAAATACCAGGGGCCAGTACTTTGGTTGTATGAGGCAGCCTAAACAACAGTCTGGTTCCATAGATGCTTTATCCCTGAATAAAAAAAGAACTTCATCAGTAAATAACTTTTTACATTTCTTTTATGAATGATGCCCCTGGCAATTCAGAACCATATGAATTCAAGACCGAAGACATTTAAGTGATCTACCTGTCCCCAAACACAGTGTCTCTAACTCAGCCTCTAGATCAGGGGACATAGGGACCTTTAAGACTTATCACACACACTGCTAGATGGGAAGATTATCAATGATATAGTAGTGAAAACGAGAATATCATCTAAGCCTGAATTATACCAATGAAGTTACAATTGTTGTTATAGAATAGGCAGTGAAAGCCATCAACCTGGAAATAATAAATTTCTACTGAAAAAACTGCCTAGATATTGTCCATGATGCTTCAGGATTTATGACAGAGTCAAACAAGGAAATCATGAAAGAGAATGTGGGGGCAAGTGGTATAGTAGTTAAGGTACTGGACTCCTACACGGTTGATCACGGTTCAAGTCCCAGACCCAGTGTCTTGAAACTCAAGCCCAGCGTGTGTATGTGTGCCCAAAATCCTGAGAGGAGAATGGAGAAGGGATTGCAGCATGTCAACATGCCATCCCCCATGGGGGATAATTTCTTGCTTTCTCTCTCTTGTCTGTTGGGCATATCCATGTGCCCTATGACAAAAATCTCTTTAAAAAAAAAAAAAAAAAGGAAGGAAAAGAGAAAAATTGTGAATATGGCAAAAAAAAAAAAAAAGGTATGAGAATGAAGATTATACCTTCTTTTAAAGGTATAATCCTGTGGGCTAGCCAGTCTATAGCGTGGTGGTTCAGACAGCTGGATTTCACATGGCAGACAGCACAGTTTAAGTCCTAGACATAGGCTTAAAAAGTATGCCAGGCAGGTCTGCAGGTGGTGTGGTGGTTAAAGACACTGGATTCCCACATGGTTGACTGCAGTTCAAGTCCTGGACCCAACAGCTTGAAAAAATCACAATAAATAAATAACTAAATAACTAAATAAATGTTTGAAAGAAAGATATGCCAAGCACGACTATGTATATGCCAAAAATCTTGAAAGGAGAAATGGCAGTGAAGCGACTGTGACATGATCATCTCCGAAGGGGAGGGAGTAGTAGACTGACTCTCTTTCCAGTAAGTACACATACCTCTAGCAAATTTTAAAAGAAGGATATGATCTTAGAGAAATTCAAGAGGTAACAGACACGAGAAGAACAGACAGAAGATAACTTCAAGAAGATGAGTGCTTCCAAACCACTGACAGAGATGGAAAAGAAGGTATAAAAGTACTAGTACCAAAAACCAAACTGACAATCTGGTAAATAGGTTCCAATTTTTTTTTTTTTTTGGGAGACATTTTCGCTATAGGGCACGTGCACTCGCCAGAGAGAGAGAGCGAGACAGAGAGACAGAAAGCGAGAAATCACCCCCCAGGGGGGATGGCCACGCTGCAATCCCTTCTCCTCCATTCTCTTCTCAGGATCTTGGGCACGCACGCACACGCGCCCGGCGTGAGTTTTAAGCCATTGGGTCCAGGACGCGAACAGCCTCGACTACGTGGGAGTCCAGCGACATAGCCATTACACTAACTGCTGGTTCCCAATAGGTTCCAATTATAAAAGACTGCTTTTTCATTTCTTTAATGACATGGACCCTTCTATGATATGGGTACTGAAACTTAAGCAAAACAGGAGGAGGAGGGCTGGTACCACATAAAAACATTTTTAGAGAAATTAAAAAGCAAAAAGTCAGACAAATTATTGTATGATATTATTTCTGTAAAGTTGCACCCAGTGTGCTTACTTACCTCTCCTGCCACCCTCTTTTTATTTTTAAATATTTTATTTAGCTTTATTTATTTATTTATTTATTTAGATTTGACCAGAGAGGGAAACAGAGAGACGGAAATGAGAAAGCAAGCCACCAGGTCTGGAACTCGAACTGCCGTCAATCATATGGGAGTCCAGCACCCTTAACCGCCATGCCACCTGCTGACCCCTCTGCCACCTCCACTTCTGCTACCCCAAAACAATAAGGTCAATCTTCTCCCTTCCTCAATTTACTCAACATAAAGGTGATGAGGACAAAAATCTTCAGATATTCCACTTCTACTTAATAACTAGTAAACAATATCATGCCATTTAGTTAATAAATGTGTACATGTATGCCTTCACATGAACGACTACTAAGTATATGAATAGGACAAGATCTATATGAGACATTTTTGTCACCATCACCATAGCTTCATAAGAATATCACGTATAGAGACCAGCAGTTAGCGTAATGGCTATGTCGCTGGACTCCCATGTAGTCAACCAGGGTTCAAGGCCTGGACCAAGTGGCTTAAACTCACACCAGGCGCAGGGGTGTGCGTGCCCAAGATCCCAAGAGAATGGAGGAGAGGGTACTGTGGCGTGGCCATCCCCCCTGGGGAGTGATTTCTTGCTTTCTGACTCTCTGTCTCTCTCTTTCTGGCAAGCGCATGCACCCTGTAACAAAAATCTCTCAAAAAAAAAAAAATCGTGTATAAAACTTATATAGAAGTAGACAACTATCCTTAAGGGATAAGGTGAGTGATATTTAATATAAAGTTAATATTTTATTGGGGCCAACAGGTGGCATGGTGGTTAAAGCACTGGACTCCCACATGGCCAACCACAGTTCAACTCCCAACCCAGAGACTCAAAAATCATGCCAGGTGCATGTGCATGCATGCCTAAAATCCAAAGAGGAGAATGAAAGACAAAGGACTGTGGTGTGGCCATATTCCCTGAGGGGTGATTTTTTAATTTTCTCTCTGTCTCTCTCCTGCAAACATGAACCCTATAAAAAAAAAAAGTTATTTTGTTACTGTTTTATAACTGAAAAATTATATTAAAACAGAATATGCTTCTTTCTTTTATTTGGAGAAATTCCTCTTATCACAGAAAAGTATAGCAATTTTTCCAACAGTGTAATACGACATGACTGAAATACTATATGCCATAAAAATGTTCTAACAATTTATTCACTAGTGTATAGGCTAGGCTACCATGAAGCAATCATATTGATTAAACTAGGGTACCATAAACCAATCAAATCACTGCTTCATTATCAACACATGAATAATTTTATCTATAAATATAAATAGCTTTATCTTTTTTTCCCATTTTTTTTTTGAGGGGGAGAGGTTTTCGCTATAAGGCGCGTGCACTCGCCAGAGAGACAGAGAGACACATAGAGACAGAAAGCGAGAAATCACCCCCAGTGGAGATGGTCATGCCGCAATCCCTTCTCCTCCATTCTCCTCTCGGGATCTTGGGCACACATGCACACGCGCCTGGCGTGAGTTTTAAGCCACCGGGTCCGGGAGGCGAACCGCAGTCGACTACGTGGGAGTCCAGTGACATAGCCATTACGCTAACTGCTAGTTCCCATTTTTTTCCTATTTCTGATACCCAGTGTAGTGAGACATGTACCAACTTCAGTAATTTACATTAAATAAGAAAATCTTGATGTAGGCGTAAACAAAATCACCTTATAAACATAAGATATAAACTTAAGGTATTAATAGATATAGTACAATACTGCGAATGCATGCTTTTGGTTTGTTTCCTAGAGAGGTTTTTTGCTAGAGGGCGCTTGCGCTTACCAGAGAGACAAAGCGCATGAAATCACCCCCCAGGAGGGATGACCATGTGGCAATCCCTTCTCCATTCTCCTCTACGATTGTGGGCACACACAGACATGTACCTGGCACGAGTTTCAAGCACCTAGATCTGGGACTCAAACTGCAGTCCAGTGACGTAACCATTAACCATCTGCTGATCACCCCTGTTTTTCTTGAAAATTTTTGCTATAGGACACATTTACTCACCAGAGAGAGACAGAGACAAAAGGAAAGTGAGATATTCCCCCATGGGGGGAGATGGCTACACAATCCCTTCTCCATTCTCTTGGAATTTTGGGCATGTATGCACATTCCCAACATGATTTTCAATCCACTGGGTCTGGGATTTGAACTACTCAGCCATGTGGAATTCAGCTGCCTTAATCTTCAGACCACCTGCTGGCCCATAAACATATTTTATATTCCTCATGATTTTCTTAGTAATATTTTTCTTCTCTCTAGCTCTCTTTAATATGATAAGTATGTTACCAGATTCTGGTTAACACCAGACTATTAGCAGTCAAGCTTTGGGGAGTTAAAACTTAATACACAAACTTTCAACCACACAGGGGTTTGGCACTCCAGCCCCATGTGTATAAGAGTCAACTATAATGTGTACAAATATATATGGAGTTGTTTAACTCCACTGAATTCTGAATGGTCTTGTAAATTGTCAAGTCAAAGAAAACTCCTAATAAACCATAATTATGTTTCATCGATTCAAATACTATTTGCAATGACAACAATGTATCAGCCAACATTTATCAACACTTATTTTGTACTAATCACATTAGCCCATAAAATCCTCATGATCAATCCATGATAAGCTACTATTCACATTTTATAAAAGAAAAAAATTGAAGAAAAATTCAGTACTTTGGCCAACATAATACCATTACAAAGTGACAGAATCACTTAAATACCATGAATATATTTCACAGGTAAGCAAAAAGCTTTATGCTGGATCTTAATTCTTATTAAGACACAAAAAAATTTCCCTATTCATCATCATAGTTTCGTGGAAATTTCTAAAAGCAATCTTATATCTGCTTTTAGGCAATTACTACAAGGATCTGAAGATCTACGTCTGTGCTGTCCAACATGATACCCACTGGCCATATGTAGCTAATATACACTAAAAGTGGCGGGTCTAAAGTGAGATGTGCTGTTAAGTATAAAATACACCTTAAAAATTGAAGACTTACAAAGAAAAAAATCATTTTGCTTATTTTTGTACTTTGAGATTTTTTTTTTTAATTGGCAGAAGGCAAAACGGTCGCAAAAGACAGGAAGTGGTAGAAAATACCCTCGATGGAGCATGGTTATACCACAATCCCTTCTGTTCTTCACCATCCTGTTAGGATTTAGGTCACACAAACACACAGCAAACACATTACATTTTTCAAGCTGCCATGATTGGGATTCGAACCCCAGTGAGATATGTAGGACATGGCTCCCCTAACCAGTAGGCTATAGGGCCATGGCCAGCATTTCTTTTGCTTTTTTAAAATATGCCCATTGGAAATTTTTAAATACCTCTTCCTTGCTTGCATTTGTAGTCTGCATTACATTAGCACTGAACAGCACTTACATAGAATAAGTTGCAACTGAATGGGTATAGACTACATTTCCCTAAGGGAAATATAAACTAAAAATTTTAAAAATTATTATTTGTGAGAGACACACACATACCCTCAATGGTCTTTACATACTGTAATCCTTAGCCCAGCAGCCAGAGAGGATCATGAATGCACTCAGAGAGCACTCAGCACGTTGAGGTGAACCCAGGATATGAACCCAGAGCCTTCTTCTATGGCTTACATCATCATGCAACAGTGCCCTTTCTGTCTGTGTCACCAGAGCTGCACTCTGATTATTTATTTTTAAGTAGGCTTACCCATCATGGTGGTGGTGGTGGTGGTGGTGGTGGTGGTGGTGATGCTGTGGACCAATAAACTGCCGACAATTAAATAATTCATTCCCAATAGTCTCCCCAAGGAAATCCCCAGTTCGTGTGATACAAGACTCCTGAGACCCTTGTGCTATATGAGCAGCATTCATTTCCCCTGAAATATCATGTTCTGGGTCTTCAGAGTGTGAACAGGTATCCAGCATTCGTATTCGATTATCTACTGATGGCAATGACTCAGTATTAAAAACCAGGTCCTTTCCTGTTCCACTGCTTGTCCCATTTCTTTCTGATGGGTTTTGAGAATCCCCTAAGCAAATGCCTGTTTGACTTTCTAACTTTCTGTTCCGAAGATCTGTACCACAACTACTTTTAGACGGGTTATGACCATGATCGTCATCTTCATCTTCTTCTTTAAGGGCTTCAATATCTGCAATGTCTTCTGATTGTACCTCACTGCCAGGGCTCCCAGCTGACTGGCTTGCACGGCTAGAATTGACCTCATTGCTAGATCCATCACTATGCCCGCTACTGCTACCAGGACCACTGCTTCCATCTTCCCCACTGTTGGCAGTTTCATCAGAACTTCCCTGCATGGATTCCTATTTAGAAAGAAAGATTTAAATAAATATTTTAATTAGTAAGAAAAAAAGGAAACACTAATGCATTATTTTTTTAAGCCTGCTATAATCTTATCATAATATTATGAACAACACAAAATGGAATTTAAAACTCAAAGAAATGATACTAAAAATGCTATTTAAAAGAGAAGAGAGATCTGAATACGAATTTGACCATCCCTTCATCCAAAAAGATACAAAATTCGTTTTTGAGCACCAACATGATGCTGTTAAGTGGAAAATTATACGGCTGACCTCATGTGACAAGTCTCAATCAAAAACCTGCAATATATTGGGAACCAGCAGTTAGCGTAATGGCTATGTCGCTGGACTCACACGTAGTCGAGGCGGTTCGTGTCCCGGAACCGGTGGCTTAAAACTCACGCGGGGCGCGTGTGCGTGCGTGCCCAAGATCCCGAGAGGAGAATGGAGGAGAAGTGATTGCGACATGGCCATCCCCCCTGGGGGGTGATTTCTTGCTTTCTGTTTCTATGTCTCCCTCTGTCTGTCTGGCAAGCGCATGTGCCCTACAGCGAAAACCTCTCCAAAAAAAAAAAAAAAAAAAAGCCAGCAATATAAAAACATTGTACAAAATTACCTTTAGGCTATGTGTTAATGAAGCATAAATAAATTTCATGTTTAGACTTGGGTCCCAATCACAAAATATCTGATTATATACATGCACATATTCTAAAATCCAAACTGAAATATGTCTGATCACAAGCATTTCAGATAAGGGATATTCAACTTGTATTCACAATTAAAATGGTAAACATGGCAGAAACCCGTAATCTCTTTAAAAAGGGAGAAGACTATTTCCATACCTCTGTATCTGAAAGCCGCTGTTGCACATGTTTGGTTCTATTAATAAGCTGCTCATCCATTTCAATATCGCTGCCTCCACTTTGATGTGTATCACTGTTATCACTGCTTTGAGGACTAGCTGCGGGTGACCCTATACAAAATAGATTTTTCATTTTACTTCTAATTTGAATTAACACTGATCTAGCAAAATGACATTTTCCTTCGAATCCTTGAGCTATCCACCAAAGCTTTAGCTAAGTATTAAAAAATATAATCTCTATATTGTTAACATTTGCCAATTAGATATACATGATTTTAATCAAAAGTCAAGATACTAATGGTTTTACACAAAATGAGTAAGATGGGTAACTAGTAAAAGGTTAAAGTTCATTCTCAAAATAAACTTACAACTCTACTAAAAACATATTATTAAATAAAATCAATAAACTCCAACCAAAACGAAACTTAAGTTGTACTGCCGTGCACTTCTAAAACTCAACTTACAAGGAGATGGAGCTGCTCTTCTGAGCTCTTCTTCCTCTGAAGGAAAAGGAAAAAACAGGAGGGAAAAATTCTAAGTGACTGAGCTTCTTTGGGACAGCATTATCAGTTGTTCATATTTTATAATCAACTAGAAACTGGTAGGGAAACTTGCAAAAAATGTAAGTTCCCACCACCTGCAATAGTTTTGAGGGACTGGAAAGAAAAATCTAAGAAAAGAATGAAAAGAGTAGTATATGATTTCAGGAGACATAAACTGAGTTTAATTACATAAAGTCCTAAAAAACCCTTGAAAGCTATTTACATAAAAGATAAAGCATCTGACATGGTAGGAAACTTTGAAGTAGGAAGCATGCAGAAAAGAACACCATTATGTTCTACTCTTTAACTTAAAAAAAAAAAATTAAGAGATTTTTGCTAAAGGGAGTGTGCGCTTACCAGAGAGGCAGAGAGACAGAAAGTGAGCTATGATCCCCTCAGGGAGAATGGCCACACCCAATCCCTTCTCCAACATTCTCATCCTGGGATTTTAGACACACATGCACACTTGCCCAGCATAGTTTCAAGCTACTGGCTCCGGGACTTGAACTGAGGTCAGCCATGTGAGTCCAGCAGCTTAATCACTACACCACCTGCTGGCCCCTCAAAATTACTTCTAAATAACAATTTTTGTTCACTAAACAAAAGTGACAAAAATATTATAAAAAATACTTTCAAAGAAAGAAACAAAGATGAGAAAATACATTAACTATCAAGACTTTATTACTGTCCTTTACTTGAAGAGTAAACCAAAAATGGAAACTAACCACACCTGATTAACTCTTTGATATATATTCTGCCTGCTATCCCACACTTATTTTATTACTATTTATTAAAGGTTTCTGCCATAGGGCGTTTGTGCACTGGAGTGACAGAGACAGACAGTGACAAGGAAAGTGAGAAGTCACTTGTCATTCTCTGTGACATGCCATCCCCATAGAAGGAATGGCATGCCCCAAACCCTTTTCTTTAACTCTCCTCCTGGGATTTTGGGGAAACATGCCCATGTGCCAGGTCTGATTTTTCAAGCCTCTGGCTCTGGAACTCAAACTGCCGTCAGCCATGTGGAAGTCCAACACCTTAATCACACCGCTACCTGCTGGCTCTCCCAAACTTATTTTTAAAATTAAGATTGAGAGGAGAGAGGCAGAAAGGACATGTAGAACTTGGTTAAGATGTAAGAGTAAGAAAACAAATGGAACGAGGTATAGAACAGTATATAGCACAGCAAGAACATTAGGAACAACTTAACATATATTTCAAAATAACCAGTACAGCGAATTTCAACAATGTGGAGTAAAAATAAATGTTGGAAAAGGTGAATGTTTTTCTCCTTCATTTGATTATTACACACTGTATACATACTTTGAAAAAAAACATTTTGCCCCACAAACATATATGATTATATGTAAATCAGAAATCACTATAATAATTATTTCTAAAAATTCAGAATGAATTTAAAGTCTTAAGAGAGAGTACTTCAAATATGAGTCATAACCTGTGAACAGCTTACTTCAAAACACATTATGTTTTACTAACCTTTCTTATTTCCAATGGGAATATTAGTATTTAACAAAGATGCAAAAGAACTCTGTTTGGATAACTGAGCCTTAGCTGCTAGTGCATTATTCCACAATGCTTTAATTAACATGGATGCCAAGTACAATGTCTAAAAAAGAGAGAAAGATTACAATAGCAGGCTTTCCCAGCAATATTGCAACAACTTTAAATCTCTTTTCTAATTGCTAATACCAACATTCATAAACTACAGATTAAATCTGAATCACAACTTACGCTTTACAAAAAAATGAAGCTACTATGTTTGCAATGAATTACCTGTTCAGTATGAACACTTGGCTCGAGAGCTGAGACCAGGTTAAGGAGATGTCTAAGTGGAACAGGATCCAAATTCTTGATCAGTGAAGGAAATAAATCATGTATATACCGACTACAATGTTTCAACTGGAAGACAGAGGTAGAAAAAATTGTTTTAAAAAAACTGCCACACTAAGTAAATTCCCTGATGCAAAAAAATTTACATGCTTTAAAAGTCAAGAAGTTGGCCCACACAATAATATTTTTAGTATGTTAGTAAAATATTCATTACCATATATCATAAATGGCAATGTGGAACACAGTAAAATAAAATTCAACTTAAAACAGAGGTTTGACTTAACCAAACAAACCAAAAGCTTAATTTCCTAATCACAAGAGGGAATCCCACAATAGTTTCCAGAATCCAGGTAAGAAAGACTATTTCAAAAAAACTTCATTATACAAATTAATAATAAATTTACACACGGGAAGTCACAAACAAGATAACAACTTATAATAAGAAGAGAAAAACAAAATATTTCAAGTACAATATATTTCTCATTAAATGTTTATTAAGTATATAACATTTTAATTTTACTACGATATACAGTAGAAACTGTCTTATAATAAAAGCCTATACAATAATAAACCATTAGGTCAGAAAGATTCTACTGTTACAATAAAAGAAATACATCAATATATGAGGGAAAAAAATTTATAAAGATATGCCTATTAAATATTGAAATACCATGAAAATAGTATTATCTTATAAAGCCAGTAACTAAATTAAGATAATACAACAAATAAAAGATCAGACGAGTAACTTCCAATTTGCAAATTAAAGGCTGAAGGGACCAGCAGTTAGTGTAATGGCTATGTTGCTAGACTCCCATGTAGTTGACTGTGGTTTGTGTCCCGGGCCCAGTGGCTTAAACTCACCGCTGGGTGCATGTGTGTGTGTGCCCAAGATCCCGAGGGAGAATGGAGGAGAAGGGATTGTGGCATGGCCACACACACCCCCGGCGGGGGGGAGAAGGGATTGTGGTGTGGCCATCCCCCCGGGGGGGTGATTTCTCACTTTCTATCTTTCTGGCGAGCACACACGCCCTATGGCAAAAAATAAAAAATAACTAACACCTCTAAAGACTGAGGTTTTCTATGTTCAGTTCACAAAAAAAGTCTAAAAGAGAGGCCAGCAGATGCCACAATGGTTACAATGCTGGACTCCAGCATAGACAACCACGGTTTGAGTCCCAAACCTGGTGGCTTAAAACTCAGGCCGAGCATATGTGCATGTGTGTCCAAAAACCCTAAAAGGAGAATGGAGGAAAAGGTATTCCAGTGTGGCCATCCCCCTCTGGGGGGGTGATTTCTTGCTTTCTATCTCCCTCAGTTTCTCTGGTGAGTGCATGTATCCTATAACAAAAATCTCTCTTAAAAAAAAAAAAAAAAAAAAAAAAAAAAAGGTCTAACATAAAGTACAGGTTTTTTGACCCCAAACATTGATTCATTTTTGTATTTTATAGGTGTAAACCATAAAAACCTTTTGCTTCCTTTCTTATCAAGGTAAACACATATATTCTAATTCTGAAGCACAAGCTGAAATAAAAGTAATTGCCCATTTCAAAAACCAGTACTTCAGGGCCAGCAGGTAGTGTAGTGGTTAGGGATGCTGGACTCCTACATGGCCAACTGGGGTTCAAGTCCTGGACCTGGTAGCATGCTTGCTTTCTTTTTCTTGCTCACTCGCTCTTTCTCTCACTCTCTCTTCCTTTCTGATCAAATTAAAATAAATTAATAATAAAATAATTCTTAAATACACACACACACAGAAGGAAAGCTATGCTCTTAACTCCATCTCCTAGACTCCTGAAATATTCAGACAAGTGGAGGACAGATTTTGTCACAACCGCAGAGGCACAAGAAACATAAGAAATCAAGAAAATATCTATCTCCTAAGGGAAAAGAACAATCCCTCATCATCCAAAGACAGTACAGTAGAACTCATGAAGGATAGAGAATTCAGAATATTCATAGTGACAGAAACTAAACGAGATGCAAGAGCTGAGAGACAATGAACTCCAGAAGATGCAGGAGAAAAGAGACAAGTTCCAGGAGGTGCTGAAGTTCTTCCATGATCTGAAAGAGGAAATAAATACCATAAAAAAGAATAAAATGGAGCTATTAGAGATGAAGGCTGCCATTCAGGAAATCAAAACCTCTCTCGAAAGTATTAAAAGCAGATTAGTCCATGCAGAAAATTGAATCTCGAATGTTGAAGGCAAAACCTCTGATCTAGAAAAAAACTGTGAAAATGACCCCCAAAAATGAGAATACTATATGAGAAATTCTAGATAGCATTAAGCACTCAAGCATCCAGATAATTGGTATCCCAGAAGGTGAGGAAACTAAGGGCATTGATAGCCTATTCCATGAAATCTTGGAAGAAAACTTTCAAATCTAGAGAAGCATTCAAATATCCAGACCCCAGAAATACAAAGGACCCCTAACAGAATCAACCCAAGAATCTCCAAGGCACATAATAGCCAGACTGGTCAAATCTATAGACAAAGACAAGATATTAAAATTGGCAAGAGAGAAATGTCAGGTTACTTATGAAGATTATCTAATCAGGTTAACTTCAGACCTCTAATCAGAAACAATGCAAGCAAGGAAAGAATAGGAAAATATATTCAAAGTGTGAAGTGCAAAATGGTTTCGGGACCAGCAGTTAGCGTAATGGTTATGTCGCTGAACTCCCATGTAGTCAACCGCGGTTCGAGTCCCGGACCTGGTGGCTTAAACTCATGCTGGGCACGTATGCGTGCATGCCCAAGATCCCAAGAGGAGAATGGAGGAGAAGGGATTGTGGCATGGCCATCCTTCCCGGGGGTGGGGGGTGGGGGTGTATGATTTCTCGCTTTCTATCTCTCTGTCTGTCTCTGTCTTTCTGGTGAGTGCATGTGCCCTATAGCCAAAACCTCTCAAAAAAACAGTTTCAACCAAGAATACTATACCCCATAAGATTATCTTTCATATGGAAAGAAAGAATAAAAACATTCTCAGATAAAAAAGACCTGAAAGAATTTGCCAATAGCAGACTCACTCTTCAAGAAGTTCTGAAAGGAGTGCTCTACCAGGAAAACTAAAGATACATACAGAAATAAGAGAACAAAAGGCAACCAAGAAAATGACCAATTTAATGCTAGGGACAAGAAATATCAACAATAATGCTGAATGTTAACTTCCAGGATTTAAACAGAAAGACTGGACCACAGTAACACTGCATATTCAACAGAAGAGAGTTTGAATATAAGACTGAAATTGTGAAACAGAATTTTATGACTTCTGAGTAAAACATTCCTGATTTTTTTTTCACTATGCTTTCTTTTCCCCATTTAAACATTTTACTTTCTTTTGAGTTGTTGATAGGTTCAGCAATTTGTTAAAATATTTTTGTTTGTCTCTTTAAATGGAAACAAACTTTTCTTCCTTCTTGGTCGCTCTTGAATTGGAAATATTTGGGAATATTTTTATTTTGTGGCATAAGGGTTATTTGCATAAGTTCAATAATGCTTGTTGCATTGAATCAGAAATTGGAAATACTCATTTTTGGACAGGGAATGTCATATCTGAAGATTAATCAGAAACCTATGGAACTAAGGTGGATCTCAAGTAAGCCAACAGAAACTCTTAGAAAGATGGCCTGGCACCATAAATAGTTCTGCCTGGCAGAGAGGATTAGAGAAGATATATGAAAGAATTTATACCATAAAATAACCTGGACTTTTTTAGCCCAGCATTGTATTCAGTAGAGATTGCAAAAGAGCAACCACACCAGAGGATTATCTTGAGAAGACTTTGAAGGAAGAAAAAGAGACTGAACTTTGCTAGCAGATGGTATATCAGAATACTTGGTAGGCAGAACTGAATTGAGAAGGTTTATGTGTGACTAGTGTGCTGGGCATTTGTTTTCCAACAATTTGAGTAGCTGACATGTAAATATTTTCTCAAAAATATTTAAAACCATACTGTCTTTGTTGTTATAGAGTCACAAACAAAATTACACAAAATTATAAGAAATATTTTGAACAATGTCTTTAAAATTCAGTATTCTGTAATTTTAAAAGTTGTTTATTAACTGTCAAGAACTAAGGAGTATGAGCAAAAATGTTTTGATATATAAAGTAAATGCTTGTGGAAAAAATGTAAAAATAAATAAATAAATGGAAAACAACAACACAGTACTTCAAAGCTACAAACATCACTTGATTTTAAGACATGAATAATCAATCAAATATAATTTCACCACTTTTATAGTTTTCATCTAATAATACATATATTTTTAGAGATAGTGTCTTCCTATCTTGCAACCCTCCCGTCAGGAGGAACTACAAGCAATGTCATGTGCCCTGCCTTCAGACTAGGCTGTGAATAGAATCCAATCCTCTCATGTGTTCAGCTTGCAGAGCAGCAGCATCTTACCAGCACAAAACCACCTCATTTGGGTCCAAGAATGCTAATTTTAATCAAGTATTAAATAACATTAAAATTAGACTGTACTAACAAATTATCCTTGCATTTTTCCCAACAAGTGATAAGTAATAAACAAACAAATCTGATTTTCTCAAAATTTAATCACTAACAGAATAGGATTTCAAAATATACTTGATTTGATAATCTACTATCTTGTTATCTTTTCTCCCTTTTATAACAGAGAGGAAGGGGTCAGCAGATGGTATGGAAGCTAGGGTGGCTAGAAGTCATGTGGACAACTGCACAGTTCAAGTCCTAACTCAGAGGCTTAAAACACACTCCAGGCACATTAGTGTACCTGTGTACCCAAAATACTGAAAGAACAGAAGAGAAGGAATTATAGTGTGGCCACCTCCCCTTAGAGGGTATTATCTCACTACCCCCCCAACTCAGGTGAGCACACATACTATAAAGCAAACCTTAAAAAAAAAAGGGGGGGGTGGGGTGAGAAAGACAGAAACAGAGATAGGATAAACAATTTAAAAAACATTTTATAACTTTATCCATGCTCGAAAAGTGTGCAATGTGTTAAGTATACAAAATTAACTAGTATCAGACCCTTACACTTTGAAATGTTATAGAAGAGTAAGGAAAAGGTATATATATTTTTAAAATTGAAGATTCAATAGTCTAATAAATTGTACAATCTGAAACTCAAAAAAAGAGCTATATAGCAAAATAAGATGTAGTATGATCACATATAAAATATGGAAGTTTTACTAAATCTTGCTTCCATTTTCCAATATATAAAGAATATTACAAAGGGAAAAAAAGAGAGAGAGAAAGAAACAGAGAGAGGCATTTTTGACAGTGTCTTAGTGTATCACAATTCTAATGCCCTAGCCTCCCATTTAGCTATTCGGTTGTTGGGAAATCATAAGGCCTTTTTCTATGCAAAAATGCATCATGACTTTACCAACAGCCCAACAGAATCACAGGCCCGTCCAACTGCACCTGATATATTCAGTTTGGCAAAGGAACCAAGTCTATTTGGCTTCCAAACTCATCAATGGCACTATTTGAGCACTACCACAGCTGATCCCTTTGTTGGTTATCTCTAAGTGACAAGGCACTTGAGAGAAAATTTCAAAATCTTATTACTTGAGGAAAAAAGAAAAGAAAAGAAAAGAAAAGTTCACTCTTAGGAGTTAGATGGTGGTGTAGTGGTAACACAATACTCTACGAGGCTGAGTCACATGGGAAGGTTCTGCTTTCACACACAATGGTTATGTCTATGATCTAAGGCAAGCTAAACCTAGGAGTGAGTCACAGCTGAAAAAACAATTTGGGAGTGCTTGTCTCAGTCTCACAGAAGAAAGGAAAGGAGGGAAAAAGGGAAGACACTATGCTTTCTTTTCCCCATTTAAACATTTTACTTTCTTTTGAGTTGTTGATAGGTTCAGCAATTTGTTAAAATATTTTTGTTTGTCTCTTTAAATGGAAACAAACTTTTCTTCCTTCTTGGTCGCTCTTGAATTGGAAATATTTGGGAATATTTTTATTTTGTGGCATAAGGGTTATTTGCATAAGTTCAATAATGCTTGTTGCATTGAATCAGAAATTGGAAATACTCATTTTTGGACAGGGAATGTCATATCTGAAGATTAATCAGAAACCTATGGAACTAAGGTGGATCTCAAGTAAGCCAACAGAAACTCTTAGAAAGATGGCCTGGCACCATAAATAGTTCTGCCTGGCAGAGAGGATTAGAGAAGATATATGAAAGAATTTATACCATAAAATAACCTGGACTTTTTTAGCCCAGCATTGTATTCAGTAGAGATTGCAAAAGAGCAACCACACCAGAGGATTATCTTGAGAAGACTTTGAAGGAAGAAAAAGAGACTGAACTTTGCTAGCAGATGGTATATCAGAATACTTGGTAGGCAGAACTGAATTGAGAAGGTTTATGTGTGACTAGTGTGCTGGGCATTTGTTTTCCAACAATTTGAGTAGCTGACATGTAAATATTTTCTCAAAAATATTTAAAACCATACTGTCTTTGTTGTTATAGAGTCACAAACAAAATTACACAAAATTATAAGAAATATTTTGAACAATGTCTTTAAAATTCAGTATTCTGTAATTTTAAAAGTTGTTTATTAACTGTCAAGAACTAAGGAGTATGAGCAAAAATGTTTTGATATATAAAGTAAATGCTTGTGGAAAAAATGTAAAAATAAATAAATAAATGGAAAACAACAACACAGTACTTCAAAGCTACAAACATCACTTGATTTTAAGACATGAATAATCAATCAAATATAATTTCACCACTTTTATAGTTTTCATCTAATAATACATATATTTTTAGAGATAGTGTCTTCCTATCTTGCAACCCTCCCGTCAGGAGGAACTACAAGCAATGTCATGTGCCCTGCCTTCAGACTAGGCTGTGAATAGAATCCAATCCTCTCATGTGTTCAGCTTGCAGAGCAGCAGCATCTTACCAGCACAAAACCACCTCATTTGGGTCCAAGAATGCTAATTTTAATCAAGTATTAAATAACATTAAAATTAGACTGTACTAACAAATTATCCTTGCATTTTTCCCAACAAGTGATAAGTAATAAACAAACAAATCTGATTTTCTCAAAATTTAATCACTAACAGAATAGGATTTCAAAATATACTTGATTTGATAATCTACTATCTTGTTATCTTTTCTCCCTTTTATAACAGAGAGGAAGGGGTCAGCAGATGGTATGGAAGCTAGGGTGGCTAGAAGTCATGTGGACAACTGCACAGTTCAAGTCCTAACTCAGAGGCTTAAAACACACTCCAGGCACATTAGTGTACCTGTGTACCCAAAATACTGAAAGAACAGAAGAGAAGGAATTATAGTGTGGCCACCTCCCCTTAGAGGGTATTATCTCACTACCCCCCCAACTCAGGTGAGCACACATACTATAAAGCAAACCTTAAAAAAAAAAGGGGGGGGTGGGGTGAGAAAGACAGAAACAGAGATAGGATAAACAATTTAAAAAACATTTTATAACTTTATCCATGCTCGAAAAGTGTGCAATGTGTTAAGTATACAAAATTAACTAGTATCAGACCCTTACACTTTGAAATGTTATAGAAGAGTAAGGAAAAGGTATATATATTTTTAAAATTGAAGATTCAATAGTCTAATAAATTGTACAATCTGAAACTCAAAAAAAGAGCTATATAGCAAAATAAGATGTAGTATGATCACATATAAAATATGGAAGTTTTACTAAATCTTGCTTCCATTTTCCAATATATAAAGAATATTACAAAGGGAAAAAAAGAGAGAGAGAAAGAAACAGAGAGAGGCATTTTTGACAGTGTCTTAGTGTATCACAATTCTAATGCCCTAGCCTCCCATTTAGCTATTCGGTTGTTGGGAAATCATAAGGCCTTTTTCTATGCAAAAATGCATCATGACTTTACCAACAGCCCAACAGAATCACAGGCCCGTCCAACTGCACCTGATATATTCAGTTTGGCAAAGGAACCAAGTCTATTTGGCTTCCAAACTCATCAATGGCACTATTTGAGCACTACCACAGCTGATCCCTTTGTTGGTTATCTCTAAGTGACAAGGCACTTGAGAGAAAATTTCAAAATCTTATTACTTGAGGAAAAAAGAAAAGAAAAGAAAAGAAAAGTTCACTCTTAGGAGTTAGATGGTGGTGTAGTGGTAACACAATACTCTACGAGGCTGAGTCACATGGGAAGGTTCTGCTTTCACACACAATGGTTATGTCTATGATCTAAGGCAAGCTAAACCTAGGAGTGAGTCACAGCTGAAAAAACAATTTGGGAGTGCTTGTCTCAGTCTCACAGAAGAAAGGAAAGGAGGGAAAAAGGGAAGAAGGAAGGGAAGCAGGATTTTTTTTAAAAATACACTTTATTATATATAGAAATTATAAAGCAAATTTTAAAAGTACAGGAAAAAAAATTAAGGTTGCACTGGCATGTGATCCTAGTAAAGACAGAGCAAAAAGTTGGTTTATAGATTTGTTCACTAGTTAACAAAAAGAAAAGAGGAAAAATGGACAACAGAGAAGATGGCATTATACAAAGTGTCAATAATCAATTTCTGAACATACAGACAGCACTGTACCATAGAAATTGTCAAATACAATTCTGAAGTCTTTATGAAATCTTATACTTGTAGGAAAAAGCACACATGATTAATTATAGTCAATTTCGACCTTCAGTGCCATAGCTGCTACCCATTTCTGCAACGAAACCACCTGCCAGCTCCCCAATTCCTGATCCTCCCCACAACATACTCCTCAGGTACCATGGCAGGGAGCTATGGGGACAGCAGTACAGATTTCTGGTGCAGTCAGGATGGACAACAAAAACCTGGTTCTCCAAATATCTAGGTTCTATGTTCTGAATACTGATTGCTAGTTCTGATTATTCAGGTGCAGGCACAGAGGCAGACTGCCATGTTTAAACAGAAATCATCTCAAGTTATTAGAGGATTTAAAGAAACTATACCTGGTTTGGGGGAGGGAGGACAGAGGGGGTTGGCATGAGGGTGTCAGGAGGTAGTTTTAAAAATAAATGTATGCAGGAGAAAATTTTAGAAAACTTTTCTACATGCCCAGGGAAAGATACAGGCTCATAGCCTGATCTTTCACATGAGGCTGATGCCTAACACAGAAAATCTCTTGCAAAAAAAGGAAATCTTAAAATTAAAAATTTATCAGCAGGGGGCCGGCAGGTGGCGTAGTGGTTAAAGGCATTAGATTCCCACGTGTCTGAAGATGGTTCAAGTCCTGGACCTGGTGGCTTGCATTCTCTCTCCCTCTCTCACTCTCTCTCTCTCTGTCTCGCTCTAGTCAAGTTAAAATATAACAATGATGAAAAATAAAATAAATGAAATATTTACAAAAGAATTTGTCAGAGGCTACATGTACTCCCTGAAGACAGAGAGAGGGAAAAAGAGAAGGAACTCCTCATGGAGGATGGTCACACAATTATTTCTGCTCCATTTTTCCTTTTGGAATTTTGGACACACACACACATGTGCCTGGCATGTTTTTCAAGCCACAGGGTCCAGGACTCAAACTGCATTGTTGGCCATATGAGATCCAACTGCCTTAAACACCACACTACCAGCTAGCCCTAGAAGTTACTTCTCAGAGGATTGTTTTTAACAGAAAAGTTTAGGAAAAAATAATGCCTATGAGTTAGATTTGTTAAATAAAGAATGGTAAATACACATAATGAAATATCATATAGCCTAAAAAAATAAGAAAATGCACTTTGCTTAATGATATAAAATCTCCACAATAAATTGTAAGTCAAAAAAGCAAAGTTGGGCCAGACAATGGAATGGTGGATAAGACAGCTGGATCCCACATGGTCAACCATGTGGTTCAAGTTCTAGACCAAGCAGCTTGAGAAACATGCCAGGCATGTGTGTGTGCAAACCCAAAATCCCCAAAGAGGGAGAGATGGAGAAGAGTTAGCGGCATGAAAATCCCCCATGGGGAGTTTCTCACTTTCCTTTTTTTCTCTCCCCTCAATCCCCTAGCAAGCACACATGACTTTTAGAAAATTTTTTTAAATACGAAAATTAAAATAATAGCAGTCTCAGGGCTGGCAGATGGCATGGTGGTTAAGGTGCTAGATTCCCACATGGTCGACCATGGTTCCAGTCTCGGACCTGGTGGCTTGCTCTCTCACTTTCTCTCTGTCTCTCTTTCTCGCATCAGATTAAAAAATAATAACAAATAAAAATAAATAAATTTAAAAATTAAAAAAAAAAGTAAAGTCTGTTTACTATGCTATATTTGTGAAAAAAGTGAAGGAAAGAAAAATGTTTACAACTGGCTATTTATAAAGAATATCTCTAGGGAACCAGCAGTTAGCGTAATGGCTATGTTGCTGGACTCCCATGTAGTCGACCGCAGTTCGCGTCCTGGACGCAGTGGCTTAGAACTCACGCCGGGCGCATGTGCGTGCGTGCCCAAGATCCCGAGAGGAGAATGGAGGAGAAGGGATTGCGGCGTGACCATCCCCCCTGGGGGGTGATTTCTCGCTTTCTGTCTCT
>NW_006159835.1:3470439-3495992 GCF_000334495.1 Tupaia belangeri chinensis | reverse complement strand
AAAAAAAAAAAAAAAAGGAAGAATATCTCTGATGTACCTGAGGTATTAAGAACTGCCTGCATGTGGGCAAGCAGGTGGCAGAGAGGTTAAGGTGCTAGATCCCACATGACCACCTGAGCAGTTTGAGTCCCAGACCCAGTAACTTGAAAAGCAAATCAGATGCATGTGCATGCATACCCCAAATTCCAAGAGGAGAGTGAAGAAAAGGGATTAGGGTGTGGTCATCTCCTCCCAACCCCATCCCCTGAGTTGGGGAACATGATTTCTCACCACCCTCTTTAGTAAGCACAAGTGCTACATAGTAAAAACTTAAAAAAAAAAAAAAAAAAAGAAGCCTGGGGCAAGATGAAAACATGTGTTATATATCCTATTAAATTTACTTTTTGGATTTTGAATCACATTGATGTATGTCTATTCAAGAAATTTAAACCAAAAAGAAAAAAACAGTGCAATAAAGAAGAAACCTACCAATGCATCATTCAAGATAGAAGGGTGGATTGTATAAATAATAGAAAGACGATGTCTCTTTATTAAACAAAATAGTTTCCTCAAGAAGCTCCAAGTGACTGACAACAATTTCCTTCCATTCTATCAGTAACATAGCAGGACATGGACTCTGAAACCAGACTGCAGAGGTTCCACTCTCAGCTTTGCCATGTCTTGGTCTCCTTAGCGATAAAAGGGGGATAGTACAACTTACCTCACAGGACATAGGGCACTTAGAACATGTAATAAAGAAACACTCATTAAATGTGAGATATTAATATTACCTGTGCTGCAGCCCAAATGCAGTCAATATGCTGAGTACTCAGTCGTCCTTCTGCTGCCAAAAAATTCAAAATCACTTGGCACTGTTTGATAATCTGAAAAGAAAAACTTGATACAGTTAATTTTTAAAAAATATTCTTCTCCCTCAAGAAAGAGAAAAGTCATATACTTATTCACAAACCTCAATATGTAAATTTGGTCCAAATATATGTTCCACCACATTGTTGCTAATAAGCCAGTCTGCAAGTTCTTTTGCAATAGACCTAGAATCAAATGATAAAAATAATACATTAAAAAAAAAAAAGTAACATTTTCCCTCAGGTCTAAATGACAGACTCAGATAAAAAACTTTCTTCTCATAAAAGTTATGAAGAATGGACAATATAAAATTGTTCAGAATACAGTAAGTCAAAGACCAAAAGTAAATACAACAGATGCTAAATCCTGACTTAAAAAACAAGCAAGAAATAACTGAAAAGTGAAAATAACAGCTAACACCAGTACACAGACGAGAATGACAAGTGTGACACCAAGTTAGTGATATACTGTCCCACTCAAGGACTTGGCCTTCCCACTTCTTAATTTCTATTGTAGGGACTGAACCATTCAGGAAAGGTTTCCCAGTATACTTCCTACAGTGAAATAAAATCAGGAAAGTATGTTACCAAAAGGGTGAACAAACAAGGATTAATTATATCCCAGCCAAACCAAAGGTCTCCTACCTGATACTAATAATTCTAATGAATAAAAAAGGAAGTGATAAAAGTGGGTAGTGGAAGAAAATAGACTTCTAAATATATAGTAAAAGATCTCCAACTTTTTCATCTGTATTAATTATATACAAAAAAACTGTTAAGGATTGAATACTTTATTCAATGAAGAAATATATGTTATCATAAAAACATATTCTACAAACTTGCTTAAAAACACTAAGAATTAGATATATGGGCCTGAAAAGGTAAAACTACTGATGACATATTTTACCTATTTCTGGGTAGTCATTTTGAAGCTATAATCCTTAAAGATACTCTGATTTACATTCTATAACTGCCCCAAACCTGAACAGTCCTCATTCTACAGTTATTTCTATAGATGCCCTAAAATAAGATGGCAGACTGTAATCTTGTTACCATCCAGCTGAGAACATACATACTGAAAGATTCAAGTCTCACTGTTTTGTGTCCACAAATGACTGTGAAAGAACCATAAGCACTGATTTCAGGACAAATAAACTGCAGCAAATAGATGAATTCACAAATACAGAATACACAAATAATAAAGAAAAACTATAGCTGGAGATTTCAACACGTAATTTTAATAAGAAATTAGAGAGAAAATCAGTAAGAATATAGAAGAGAAACAACATTACAAACCAATTAGACCTAACAGACATCTGCATAACACACAAAACAGCAGTAGAATACAGTTTTCTAAGGTACACACAGAACATTCTACAGTATTAACCACAAGTTTGGCCATAAAACATGACAACCAACTAATTAAAACCTGGGCAAAGTCATGAAAAAGTAATTTACCAAAGATGACAAAGAAAGGTGCAAAAAAAAAAAAAAAAAAAACCCACAAAAAAAAGCCAACCCACACCTAAAAAAAAATTCAACATCATTAGTAATTAGGGAAATGCAAACTTAAACCATATGAAATTCTTTTTACCTACAACCAATGTCTGTAGTCAAATGACAGGTGCTAGTAGGACACTGCTCTGCAAGTGCTGAAACCCACATGGAAAACTACAGTTTGGACCCCAGGTTGACTTTGAAATATGGTGACACATCCAAGTCCATGAACCTAGCTAGCTGCAAGGCTACAGGGAGGGGCACAGGTTAAATATGGAAGACCAAACAAGGGTGCCTGTTTCTTCTTTTTTAAAAAAGAATTATTTAATTTAATTATTTATTTATTTATTTTAATTTGACCAGAGAGGGACAGAGTGAGCGAGGTGTGTGTGGGGGTGGGGGTGGGGGAGGAGTGAGAAAGCAAACCGCCAGGTCCAGGACTTGAACCGTGGTCGGCCATGTGAGAGTGCAGTACCCCAGCGTCCTTAACCATTGTGCCACCTGCAGATATTTGCTGTCTTCGGATTGTACTACTGGGTCATCACAAAAGTCATGATGTATTTTCTTATGTTTCTCTATGCGAAAATGCATCATGACTTTTCTGACAACCCAATAGTAATGCTGTGGTTAATATCCTGTTATAATTCCTAAAAAAATATGCTTCAGGATCTTGATTTCACTTGTATAAATTTCCATTTAAAGCTCTTCTCTTGGGGCCAGTAGGTGGCACAGTGGTTAAGACACTGGCCTCTCACGTGGCTGACTGCAGTTGGAGTCCTAAATCCGGTGGTTTAAAAAAATCACACCAGGTGCGGGACCAGTAATCAACATAATGGCTATGTCGCTGGACTCCCATGTAGTTGACAGCAGTTCAAGTCCCAGACCCGGTGGCTTAAAACACGCTGGACGCGTGTGCGTGCATGTTCAAGATCCCAAGAGGAGAATGGAGGAGAAGGGATTGTGGCATGGCCATCCCCCGTGGAGGGGATTTCTCGCTTTCTGTCTCTCTATCTGTCTCTGTCTGTCTGGCGAGCGCATACGCCCTGCAGCAAAAAAAAATCTCTCCAAAAACAAAACAAAACAAAACAAAACAAAAATCAAACCAGGTGCGTATGCATGTGTTCCCCAAATCCAAAGAGACAATTATTGAAGGAGAACGGACTGCGGTGTGACCAGCCCACTTACAGAGTGATTCCTAATTTTCCCTCTCTTTCTCCAGCAAGTGTACTCACCCTATGGGGCAAAAACCTACAAACCTTGAAAGAAAAAAAACAAAACTCTTTTCTACAGGTAATCTGGATGCAACTGTTTGGGCACCCACGGAGCAAAAAGTTTGCTCAAATTTAATTTTTCAATCAGAAGAGTGTAAGCTGAACTATGATGTCTTGATATTGGTTATTATTTCTTTCTGCTGTAAAGTGTCAGTCTTCTTCAATTAGGGTATGAACAAGATGAATTTATTTCATTGCAATTTAATGTAAGTAGTCTGTCTCTGCAGGCACTGTCTTCAGTGCTGTTTCATTCTGGCTTTTTATTTTTTCTTCCCATTTTCTAGAAGGTACACTGACTCACCAGAGAGGGATACAGAGAAAGGACAAGTAAGAAAGCACTCCTCATGGGAGATGGCCATGCTATAATACCTCTCCTCCATCTCTCCTTTCTGGATTTTGGGCAAGCATGCGTACACACCCAGCATGTCCTTCAAACCACCAAGCACAGGACTTGAACCATGCAGTAGGCCATGTGGATTCCAGTTAGCCCTCTCTAGCTCTTCCTTGCAAGTCTTCAATCATAAATTTATTATTATGGGGCAATGTCTCATAAACTTGTGAAGCATCAGTAATTTCACCATTTTACCCAAACTTCATCATAAACTTGATGTTTGTTTTTACTTCAACTTTAGCACAATTCATATAATCCTGCTAGAGTTTCTTTTGGAACTGATGTCTTCTCCTTAGTGCCTCAACTAGATCCTATTTCAGATATAACAAGTTAACACAAGTTTATTTTGGTGTAAAAGTTTTTTGAAGTTCACATACAGTTTTTTTGCAATACACATTTTCCTTTCTTTTCTTTCTTTCTTTATTATTATTATTATTATTATTTTTAGTTTGCTATAAGGCATGTGCACACTCCAGAGATTAGGAAGGAACGGAAGATGAGAAATCACCCTTCAGGGAGAATGACCATGCTGCAATTCCTTCTCCTCTATCCTCCTCTCTGGATTTTGGGCACCAATGCAACCAAATCTTAGCATGTTTAAGCTGCCAGGTTCAGGACTTGAATAGAATCGTGGTAAGAACTACATAACTCTGTAAATTTACTACAATTCACTGAATTATATATTTTAAACAAATGCATTTTATGACATATATAGTATTTATACCTTAGTAAAACTTCGCAGACACAAGTCACAACCCCAATGATACTTTCTCATACTTCTTCCTTTTTCCAATTTTCACACACTACAAATACCCAGCTTTCCCAATTGCTAGTCCTCAAAAGTCCTGCTCTTGGGGGCCAACAGATGGCACAGTCGTTATGTCGCTAAAGAGTGTAAGCTGAACTATGATGTCTTGATATTGGTTATTATTTCTTTCTGCTGTAAAGTGTCAGTCTTCTTCAATTAGGGTATGAACAAGATGAATTTATTTCATTGCAATTTAATGTAAGTAGTCTGTCTCTGCAGGCACTGTCTTCAGTGCTGTTTCATTCTGGCTTTTTATTTTTTCTTCCCATTTTCTAGAAGGTACACTGACTCACCAGAGAGGGATACAGAGAAAGGACA
Organism: Tupaia belangeri chinensis; assembly: GCF_000334495.1. NCBI lineage: Eukaryota > Metazoa > Chordata > Mammalia > Scandentia > Tupaiidae > Tupaia > Tupaia belangeri. The sequence continues at coordinate 3,490,862 of NW_006159835.1, read as the reverse complement.
AGTAAGAAAGCACTCCTCATGGGAGATGGCCATGCTATAATACCTCTCCTCCATCTCTCCTTTCTGGATTTTGGGCAAGCATGCGTACACACCCAGCATGTCCTTCAAACCACCAAGCACAGGACTTGAACCATGCAGTAGGCCATGTGGATTCCAGTTAGCCCTCTCTAGCTCTTCCTTGCAAGTCTTCAATCATAAATTTATTATTATGGGGCAATGTCTCATAAACTTGTGAAGCATCAGTAATTTCACCATTTTACCCAAACTTCATCATAAACTTGATGTTTGTTTTTACTTCAACTTTAGCACAATTCATATAATCCTGCTAGAGTTTCTTTTGGAACTGATGTCTTCTCCTTAGTGCCTCAACTAGATCCTATTTCAGATATAACAAGTTAACACAAGTTTATTTTGGTGTAAAAGTTTTTTGAAGTTCACATACAGTTTTTTTGCAATACACATTTTCCTTTCTTTTCTTTCTTTCTTTATTATTATTATTATTATTATTTTTAGTTTGCTATAAGGCATGTGCACACTCCAGAGATTAGGAAGGAACGGAAGATGAGAAATCACCCTTCAGGGAGAATGACCATGCTGCAATTCCTTCTCCTCTATCCTCCTCTCTGGATTTTGGGCACCAATGCAACCAAATCTTAGCATGTTTAAGCTGCCAGGTTCAGGACTTGAATAGAATCGTGGTAAGAACTACATAACTCTGTAAATTTACTACAATTCACTGAATTATATATTTTAAACAAATGCATTTTATGACATATATAGTATTTATACCTTAGTAAAACTTCGCAGACACAAGTCACAACCCCAATGATACTTTCTCATACTTCTTCCTTTTTCCAATTTTCACACACTACAAATACCCAGCTTTCCCAATTGCTAGTCCTCAAAAGTCCTGCTCTTGGGGGCCAACAGATGGCACAGTCGTTATGTCGCTAGATTCCCACAGGGTCAACCAAGGTTTGAGGTTCCGACCTGAAGGCATCAATCATGGGGCACGTGTGCATGCCTGCCCATGATCCCAGCAAGAGAATGGAGAAGAAGGGATTGCAGCGTGGCCATCACCTCTTGGGGGTGATTTCTCACTTTCCCTCCCACTATCTCTGTTTCTCTCCAGTAAGTACACACATCCTATGGTTAAAAATCTCTTTAAAAAAATTAAAGTTCTGCTCTCTTTCTGCTTAACTATGCCTTTAGAATGTATATTCCTTGGGAACCAGCAGTTAGCGTAATGGCTATGTCGCTGGACTCCCACGTAATCGACCGCGGTTCACGTCCTGGGCCCGGTGGCTTAAAACTCACACCGGGTGTGTGTGAGTGCATGCCCAAGATCCTGAGAGCAGAATGGAGGAGAAGGGATTGCGGGGTGACCATTCTCCCTAGAGGGTGATTTCTCGCTTTCTGTCTCTCTGTCTCTCTCTGTCTGTCTGGCGAGCTCATGCGCCCTATAGCGAAAACCTCTCCCAAAAAAAAGAAGAAAAAAATAGAATGTATATTCCTTATACTTCTTAAAATAGAATTCCTTCTTACTCCCTTATCCCGTTTCCACTTCGTAAAACCTAGCATATAGGAGGAGACGTCATGTGAAAAAAGAGAATTAAAGTACTTGCTGGTTTGGGTCCAGCAAGTGGAGCGGTTAATGAGACTGGATCCCACATGGCCGACTGCACAATTAGAACCCAAAACCCTGCGGCTTGGGGAAGAAAAAAAAAAAAAAAGCCAGGCACATGTGTGTGCTTGCCCAAAATCCTAAGAGGAGAATGGAGAAGGGATTGCCTTCCCTACTGGGAGATGATTTCTCAATTTCTCTCTAGAGAGTACATGTGCCCTGTTGGAAAAACTAAAAAGGAGAGAGGGGAAAAAAAAAAAAAAGTGCAGGCTTATTTTGATGCAAAAAATTTTCAAATCCATTCAGCTTTCCCATAATAGCCATCTTCCATGAACTTGTTGAAGACCTTTCATTAAGTGTTTTGCTACTGCCATAAAAATTCTAGGACTTTTTCTTTTTGTGAGGCTAGGGATACTGCATTGGCAATTATAAAATCCTCTTTAAGTAGTCTTATGCAGGTAAAAAAGCGCTAGGCGGTACAGAGGAATCAAAAGAGAAATTCAAAGCTGTAGCTTTATATACATCAAATACGGACGATATAATACCCTCATGGTGTGAAATAGTTCTATTTGGTCTATATTTCTATGCAAAAAATGTGTCATGACTTCTCCAGAGACTCAACAGTGTAATTCAGAATTTATAAAGCTCTGACCAATTCTGGGAAGCATGTTTTGAGGGGATCAATCCAAAGAATATTTTCAGAGGTGAGTGACTGGTGTGGTGAAAAATCTAAACACTATACCATAAGAAGCAATGGGTAAGAGCTTGATAACTTTAAGAAAGAGTAAAGAGACTATCTCTGGTTCTCAAATTCAGCAAGTGCTAGGTTAAACTGCCACAAGGAAGTACTAAGATGAAGTTACAATAAAGCTAAAGTATGATTCATACTTGCCATCCTGAAATTTCGAACACCTTTAAGCTATCCAACTCTGTTCAAGCTGACATCCTATTCAACCAAGATTTTAAAAACTGAATTTTATACTGGATGAAAAATTAAATAGAATATATATTTCTGAGAACTTGAAAAGTCTAAGCCATAAAAACTAATTCTTTTCATATATAGCATCATTAACTTTGTTTTCCCCATAAAATGTGTTGAATGAGGTCTTTTCTTTATTCTGCATAGTGCGTATATGAACTAAATGTTGGTGTCCACTCAAAAATTGAAATGTTGAAATCCTAACACCCAATGTGAAGATAATGGAGGTGGTGGTCTCTGGAGATAATGAGGTCATGATAATAGAAGCTTCAAAAATGAGATTAATGCTCTTAAATAAATGACCTAAGAAAACACCATGTGAAGAAAAAAAAACAAAAAAACAGGGCTGTCTACAACCCTGAAGTATTCTCACCATGCTGGACTTCGTTCTTGGACCCCCACACCTAGCCTCCAGAAATGAGAAATAAACCTCTGTTATTTATAAGCTAATCTATGGCACTTTGTTGTAGCAGCCTAAACTAAGTGTGCTTTCTGAAAATCATCAAAACCATATTGTTCACTCCTAAATTTTCCTGTGTAAAGAGTATCCTTTAACATTTTGTGACAAGAAATCTTATGTTGGTATGTCATTTTTTTTTTTCCTTGAGAGAGACTTTTTAGCTTTAAGGCACGTGCGCTCACTGGAGAGACAGAGAGAAATCATCCCACAGGGGAGATGGCCACACCACAATCCCTTCTCTTCCGTTCTGGTCTTGAGATCTTGAGCACACACGCACAAGTGCCCAGCGTTTTGAAGCCACTGGATACAAGTTAGCCATGTGGGAGTCCAGAGACATAACCATTACACCATCTCCTGGTCCCAGTATGTAATTTTAAAATAAAAACAGAAATGTTTCATAGTGTCCCCATAGCCTGGTGGTTAAGGGAACTGGATCCCACATGGCCAACCATGCAGTTCAAATCCTGGCCCTGAGATCATGAGAAACACACCAGGCACATTTGTGTGTGTGCTCCAAATCCCAACAGAATGGAGAAATAGAGGAAAAGTGGTTAAGACATGACTGTGACCCACTGAGGGGACGTTTTTTCCCCCGTCCCTCCGGTGAGCACACATGCCTTCTAGTTATTAAGAAAGTTTCAACATACTGTTGTAAAAGATTACTGAGGACAAATTCAAGTCACTAGGCATGGAATTTCTAGTAAGCACTTCAAATCTAATAAAGCTGCCATTACATTTACAAACACCTAAAGATTAATGGTATACTAATGTAGAAATCAACGCTTTTACTTACGTTTCTGTGTCTGATACCAATGATTCATTATTGCACACATCATTGAAGGTATGAAGTTGATTCTATAAAGAAAAGAAATTTAAGTTTTTCTCTATAATTATTCTTGTATACTGTATGTTAGAAAGTGTCCAGAAATATGTAAACTAATTCTTTGATGTATGTAGATCATAATCAGTAGCCAGATGGACCAGCAGTTGGCATAATGGCTATGTCTCTGGACTCCCATGTAATTGACTGCAGTTGTTCGAGTCTCAGACCTGGTGGCTTAAAACTCACGCTGGGTGCATGTGCGTGCCTGCCCAAGATCCCGAGAGGAGAATCAAGGAGAAGGGACTGAGGCGTGGACATTACCCCGGGGGGTGATTTCTCTTTCTGTCTCTCAGTCTCTCTGTCTTTCTGGCAAGCACACGTGCCCTCTAGCAAAAAGCTCTCAAAAAAAAACACAAAAAAACAAAAACAAAAACAAAAAACATAATAGCCAGATTAAAATGATAAAACATAGGAAATATAGTTAGCAACACATACTTCCCAAATAGTATGGCTATGTCCTTTATCATATTAAAATACTAAATAAATTCATTCCACACATTATATTGAACAAGGAGAAAAAAATCTAATGCAAAGCGTCAAGTAGTATGTTACAGACAAGTCTCAGAAAGGGCACTCTGAATAGACCCATTTAAGATTTATTTTCCAGGGGTCAACTAGTGTAGTACTTTCTGTATTTACAAAGTCAGCATATGGGTGAAATCTAGCTACTTTAGGTTCTCAGTGTAACTACACCACAAAAACAAACTAGAAATATAAAGGACCAAAGCTAATTGGGACTGTAGCAAACTGGAAAAAAAACATATCCATTCTCAAGGACACATATTATCATTCTCTATTATTTTTTGCCTCAACTTTTAAAAATTTATTTATCTCTTCAAAAATGTATTTATTTATCTACTCAGCTGGTAACAAACTTTTTTATTATGCAAGAATACGGACCCAAGGATACCAGGTCTTCTTTCCACCACCACCCCCAAAGAGCCAGGAATATAGAGTTTTATCAAAAACAGTATTTAATACTATGTAAAACAAACAAGACATTACTGTTAGTAAAATCTGGCTTTTGACTCAATAATCTGTGATCTCCATCTGGAAAATAAATTAAGTAACTTGCTAATGATATCCTCCAAATCTTTTTTTCTCTTAAAACATTACTTCTGAAATGTAAAAAACCTAGTAGTTACTGTGAAGGTGAAGGAATGAGACCCTAAAAACAGATAAAAGGTATAAATCCTTATAAATTTAAAACACTGTCTCCTTCTATTTAAAATAAACATATAGAAATTATTTGTAAAGACCAGACAAAAAAATCTAAGTAAAATGCTTAGCACAATGCCCAACATAGTGTTCCATAAATAATAGATATTATGATGATGATGAAAATCTAGAAGACAAATTTTAAAAATGACTAAAAGCACAAACATAGCTTACTGTTATCTGACTCAATCCAGCCAACCTCATGGTCAAAGTAGGTGACATAAAGTACTTAAATGCAAGATCTAAGCTTTCTTTATCAAAGCATAATGTTGTATCCAATGGTTCTTTCACTGTACTCCACATCAAGTCAGCCATGTTACGAGCTGCACTCTGTCTTAACTCCTGATCCGAGAGTTTGCATAAATACCTGAAATGATTCAGAAACAGAAAATACACAAAAATGCATAAAATATCTCTACAGATCACTCATAGTTCAACATTCTTTATTCTCATATTTCTATAATGTTTAGTATGATAAAACCTAGCATGCTTAGACTTAATATTCCCAACCTATTTCTTTTTTTTTTTTTTTAAGAGGATTTTGCCGTAAGGCACATACACTCACCAGAGAGAGAGAAGAGGCAGAGAGAGAAAGCAAGAAATCACCCCCCCAGAAAAATGGGATTCTCAATTCTCCTCCTGGGATCTTGGGCATGCATGCACACATGCCCAGTGTGAGCTTCAAACCACCAGGTCCGGGACTTGAGCTGCAATTGGCCCTGTGGGAGTCCAGTGACGTAACTGCTACGCCATCTCCTGGCCCCCATTTCCAATCTATTTCTAAATGATGCTTAAAGAACTGTGACCTATGGCAGTGTGTCCTGCTAACTTGAATCAGCAATTGCAAAGAGCCAAGTTAAGTAACATAGGATCCCATACCTCTAATATAAAGATTTAGCATTCTCTATTATTTTTTGCTTCAACTTTAAAAAATTTACTTATCTCTTCAATGGGGAGTATGGACAGAGAGGTGTGCACCCCACCCAGGTCTCCATGCTGCAATACATCCCTAGCCAGCTAAGACCAAAGCACTCAAGTGCAAGACTGGTGTGCAGAGGAAGACACTGAGATGTGAACTGGGAACCTACCCATATGGACTCAGGGAACAGTTACAGGTGAGCAACATCTCTCATTTTCTAATTCCTTTTCCTGCTGTGTACACAATCCCTGTCTCAGTAAATTACAGCTGACTCCACATACACAGCACATCTCTTTCCCCAAGACACACAAAAAAATTTTTTGAGAGGTTTTTGCTATAGGGCACGTGTGTTCACCAGACAGAGAGAGACAGAGATAGAAAGCGAGAAATCACTCCCCCGGGGGGCGGGGGTGGCCACGCCACAATCCCTTCTCCTCCATTCTCCTCTCGGGATTTTGGGCACGCACACACATGCGCCCGGCGTGAGTTTTAAGCCACCAGGTCCGGGACGCAAACCGCGGTCGACTACGTGGGAGTCCAGCGACATAGCCATTACGCAAACTGCTGGTTCTGACACCAAAAATTTTTAACATGTGTACATTTTAAATAGTACTTTTTTTATTCCCAAAACCATAAACCTTTTGGCTTTCCCTTTATGCTCTGCCTAATCTCCATCTCCTTAGGTGGTTCCTTCTCTGCTATCTAACCTTTCAGTATTAGTGCTTCTTGGGGCCTATAATAGATTGCAAAATTGCCACAAATTCCTTTGCTACTCCTCCCTTGGAGAGACATCATCTATTTCTTTTCTTTTTTTTTGGGGGGGGGGAGAGATTTTCAATATAGGCCACATGCACTCGCCAGACAGACAGAGAGAGACATAGAGACAGAAAGTGAGAAATCACCCCCCGGGGGTATGGTCATGCCGCAATCCCTTCTCCTCCATTCTCCTCTCGGGATCTTGGGCACGCACGCACACGCACCCGGCGTGAGTTTTAAGTCACCGGGTCCGGGATGCGAACCGCGGTCGACTACATGGGAGTCCAGCGACATAGCCATTACGCTAACTGCTGGTTCCCGACATCATCTATTTCTGAACTTTGTTATGTTACCTGCTTTGGCAAACAGGAAATAAACAGAACTGACATAAACAGAAGCTTGAAAATCCTTTGAGCTTGCCTTCTCCTGTTGGGAACTCTTCCACCATCAAAAGAAACAACTCATGCTACCCTACTGGATGGAAGAAAAATGTCTGCTATCCCAAATGACATCAAGCCAACGGCAATATGTGGGTATCTTACTCCTCAGAACCAATCAGCCTGCCAATTAGGGAATGCATGAATGAAGCTACCCTAGATCACCTAGTTAGAGCCAAGTCAGCCTAAACCAGTAGAAATGCCAAGTCATTCAGAGAACTTCAAGAAATAAAAAACTGCTATAGTAGGGCCAGTAGACTGCATGGTCATTAAGGCACTAGACTCCCACAAGGCTGACTGCGGTTCAAGTCCCAGACCTAGTTGTGTGCTATCTCATCCCCTCCCCCCTCTGGTGAGTACATGTGCCCTATAGCAAATGAAAAAATGACAATAATGATAAGTACGCTTTTACAAATTAAATAAATAATTCTTTTTTTTTAAAAGGCTATTGTTTTATGCCATTAAGTTTTGGACGTTTTTTTCCTACATAGCAAAAGCAACTGATACCAGGCTCCATCATAGGGCCATATCCTCTTTCTACATTCTCTCTACAGATTATCTCATTCACCCCCACGGTTTTTAAGTATTGTTTTGATGCTGGTAACTTTTTTTTTAATGCTTTAGTCATAAAGCATGTGCACTCGCTGGAGAGACAGAAATAGTAAAAGGGGAAGTAAGAAATCATTCCCCAGGAGGGAAGGCCATGCCACAATCCCTTCTCCTCCATTCTCTCTCCTGGAACTTTAGGCATGCATGCACGCATACTAGGAGTGATTTTCAAATTGTAAGATCCAGGACTTGAACTGTGGTTGGCTATGTGGTAGTCCAGCACCTTAACCACCATACCATTTACCGGTGCCTATGCTGGTAACTCTTGATTAAACTGTTCTAAACTATAGGCTCACACTTCTAATTTCCCAGCATTTCTTAACTGTCCTATAAGCTGGACTGGATGCAGTAATACAATGCTCTTTGAAACTAATCCACATTAAAAGATTCTTGTCCAAAGACTTCCCTAAACATGCCAGGCATTATGAATAGATTCGTAACCTGGGACTGGCTGAAGACAGGGAGAGAAGAGATTTGCAATACAATAAACCTTATTGGGGGTGCCTGTCTCTTTCTGTAGCTCTTTCTCAGTCATAAAGGAAAAAATGAACTAAAATATTGTCTCATAGGCAGCTCAAAGTCTTGTCTTTCAGTTCCCCCATCTTTTACACCTTAGTTATGATGTCCAGTGCAAAAGAGAAATCTGAAGAGTTAATGTCATCCATGAAGCTACCCTTTTCTTTATATCCCATAATCACAAGTGTTGTTGATTGTATTTTCTCTTATTTCCATTTAATTTTCAAAATCTCCACCCGAGATTAGTAAGAATTTGCCTCCTATCTTCTATTCTACGCTCCTCCCCACCCTTCCCATAAGTTACAACCACTTAAAGGCCAATGTGATCTTTTTATTTATTTTTTCATAGATTTTTGCTATACGGCACATGCGCATGCTGGACAGAAAGGGAGAAATCACCCCCAAGAGGAGATGGCCATGCTGCAATCCATTCCCCTCTATTCTCCTCTTAGACTTTGGAAATGCACATACACACATATACCCAGCGTCCAGGTAGGGGAATCAAATGACAGTTGATTACATGAGTGTAGGGACATAACCATTATGCCATCTGCTGGTCCCTCAATGTGATCTTTTAAAAGATATGATGACTTGGGACCCGTAGCTGGACTCCCATGTAGTCTGCTGGACTCCCATGTAATTGACCGCAGTTTGAGTTCCAGACCTGGTCACTTAAATCACGCTGGGTGCGTGTGTGTGTGTGCCCAAGATACCGAGAAAAGAATGGAGGAGAAGGGATTGCGGCGTGGCCACCCCCTCTGGAGGGTGATTTCTTACTTTCTGTCTGTCTTTCTGGCAAGCGCACGCACCCTATAGCACAAAAAACCCTGTCTTAAAAAAAAAAAAATCATGACTTGGGGCCAGCAGATGACATGGTGGTTAAGTCACTTGACCAACCAGAGTTGGAGTCCTGGACCCAGCAACTTGAAAAATCACACTAGGCATGTGTGCATGCATGTCTAAAATCCTGAGAAGAGAATGGACTGCAGCGTGGTCATACCCCATATAGGGTGATTTCTCATTTCCCCTCTGTCTCTTTCCTGCAGGCGCAAGCACCCTATGGCAAAAAACAGTTTAAAAAAAAAAAACAAAAACAAAAACAAAAAAAACCAGACTCATCTGATGAAAACCTTTCAACAGATTCCTATAGCTAAAATGAAATATAAACTCCTTATGGTGGCTTGTAAGGTCTGAATAACAGGCACCTGTATATCACTCCAACACTAACATAAACACATCCTCTTCCCATTATGCTCCATGCCAGTTTGCTTCTAGTTTCTTACATGTCATTCTCTTTCCAACTTCAAAGCCTATGCCCATATGTTCCTCCTATCTGAAATAGATTGTTCTGATCATCATGTGATTAACTATTTCATGTCCTTACAAAGTCACCTTTTAGAAAGCCCTCACATTCTCTTTGTAACATTACGTTCCTACAAATCATTTATCACAACCTGATTATTTTTCTCATAATTTCTCCTGTAATTCAGTAGCAGGAAAAATAGAAGACACTCAAATCTTCACGTGAGAAAATAGAACTCATAAATTATATCAAAAAATGTAATTTTTCAACACAGCCTTTTCTTCTTTGGTTTTTCTTAGGTTAGACTTAATAACCTCAAACATCACCTCCTCCTCAATGAGACCACCCCATAACTTCATTTAAAACTTTGTAACTTGCAGGGCTGGGAGGCGGAGTGGTGGTTAAGGACGCTGGGCTCCCACATGGCCGCCCCCAGACCTGGTGGCTTGCTTTTGCACTTTCTCTCCCTCTCTCACTCTGTCCCTCTCTGGTCAAACATAAATAAATGAAGTTAAATAAAATAATTCTTTAAAACAAAATAAAAACTGTAACTCATCTTCTAGAATGCTTAATGCACCTTTCCTACTATTTATCCTATAATACTTATCACTTTCAGATATACATTAAAATTTGCTTATTCATGTTGTAAAGAGACTATAAATAAGATTTTAAAATCTATCTTCTTCTCTGCTATATCCCCAGTACTGAGATCATAATAGATATTTAGCACATACTTGTTAACTGAATAAATACAGAATAACCATTATTAATCTCTTTTAATTCTTTTTATATACTCATGTTACAAAAAGGGGTCATCAGGTGGCGTGGTGGTTAAAAGCACTGGACTTCCACATGGCCAAATGTGGTTCAAGTCCCGGACCTGTTGGTATGCTTTCTCACTCTACCTCTTGCTCTCACTCTGTCCCTCTCTGGTCTAATTAAAAATAAATAAATAAATAAAGTTAAATAAAATAGTTCTTAAGGAAAAAAAGGCCAAGATAAACTCCCAAACAGCAATTATAAATACAAGTCCACATACGTGCACAAAAATAAAGACCGGAACCAGCAAATGGCATAATGGTTTGTTTGCTTGACTCCTATGTTGCCCACTATGGTCTGAGTCCTGGACCAAGTGTCTAAAACTCACACCAGGTGCGTGTGTGCATGTGCACGCACGTGCACGCGTGTGTGTGTGTCCAAAATCCTGAGAGAAGAATGGAGGAGAAGGGATTGTGGTGTGGCCATTGCTCCTGGGGGTGATTTCTGTCTGTCTCTGGTGCATGTATGCGCCCTATAGCAAAAATCTCTTAAAAAAACAAACAAACAAAAAACTAAAGACCAAACTGTTGACTAAAATTTCCTGCAGAGGACATGATGACAAGGACTTTCAAACAATGTAACTCTGCATTACGAATTACTTAAATGTATGACACTGATCATCGGGGAAGAAATTTGTATAAACTTACCTGATAACATAGGTCCTAAAAGGTATAATGTGCTGCATGACAGCAGGGATATGTAGCCATATTCTAATCTATTAAGAAATGCAAAAATGACATTAAAGTAGAAAGACAGAAATATTAGAATTAGCTTTTTTTTTTTTTTTTGCTCAACGATTGAATAATCAATAAAAAGAGCATTTAGTATTTTGTTGCCTCTACAACTACATACATTTTCAACTTTGAAGAGGATAAAATATGACAGAATTACATATATATATATCAGGTAAGTAATTTAACCAATTTTATATATATATATATAAAATATACATACACATACATGAAATCATTCTGGAGAATTAATAGTGCCATTTTGCTGAAAAGAAAAAACCATCTATCCAAGTAACACATTTCTCTATACCTCTTTGTATGGTAGCAACTCCACACAGAACAGTAAATTAGTTTTTAATAAACCATCTTCTTTTCTTTTCTTTTTTTTTTTTTTTTTTTTTTTTTTTTTTTAAGTTTTTGCTATAGAGGGCATGCACTCACCATAGAAAGAGGGAAACTGGGAAAGCACTCCTCTCGTGGGGGAAATGGCCACACCGCAATTCCTTCTCTTCCATTCTCCTCTAAGGATTTTAAGCATACCGACACATGCACCCATTGTTTTATTCAAGCCAGTGGGTCCTAGCCTTGAATCATAGAATTAGCTATGTAGAATTGAGCACCTTAACCACCACGCCATCTGTTTTCCATAAATCACCTCATCCTTCCTTCTAAAAATTTGCAAATTATCTGTGATTTCCAGCCACTTCAATATCCTAAGTCAAACATATTTTATGAGCACACATTTATTAAAATTAGCAGCTATTTAATGAAATAAACTTAATGTAAGTACCTATCACCTGAGTGATAAAATATAAATGTTTCCTTGGTTTTTTTTTACATATTATAACCTATTTTTAAATCTAATGTGATTATTTTTAAGTAATTATTTATTTTATTTTATTTATTCATTCATTTATTTTTTAATTTGGCCAAAGAGAGAAAAAAGTTGAGAGTGAGAGAGAGGAAATGAGAAAGCAAGCCACCAGATTCAGGACTCAATCTCTGGTCGGCCATGTGGGAGTGTCCAGCACCTTAACCATCACGCCACCTGCTGGTCCCATGATTACATTATTAATAGTTTAATTCTTAGAGATAGCATGAGGAAAAATATCTTAATTTAGAATAAACGTCCTAACTACACCATTATACAAGAAATTCTGACATTAATCCTTGAAACAGACAAAAGATACAAATTAATAAATTTGGGAATACAGAATGTATGGTTTCCTTCTACTAGAATAAATGGTATTTGTAAAATTCTACAGAAATACTACAATGGTGAAATATTAAATATCTTCCCTTTGAGAGCAGGATCAAGACATGGAAGCCTTCAATTCCACTTAAAAGTGCTAAACCAAAAATCAGAAAAGAAACTATATAAAAGATATAAAACTAGCAAGGAAGAATTAAAACTCTTGATGATATGATTGTTAACAGAAAATTTTAAATAATTTTCAGATAAACTTTTCAGTAATTAATGAGTTTAGTGACATAACTGCTTAGAATGTATATACGAATAGGGGCTGGCAAGTGTGTGGTGGCTAAGGACACTGGAACCCCACATGGCCAACTACAGTTCAAGTCCTACTAGACCAGGCGGCTTGCTTTCTTGCTTTCTCTTTCTCTCTCTCTCTCTGGTCAAATAAAAATAAATAAATAAATGAAATAAAGCAAGTTAATACAAATAAATATGCCTACACACAAATAAACATATACATAAGAAATATAAAATTCACCCTCTATATCTATGAGATCTGCATCTATGGACATGATCAGATCTGGATTAAAAATATTTGGGGAAAAAAGTGGATCCACCTGTACTAACCATGTATGGACTTTTATCTTGCTATTCCCTAAACAATGTAATATAACTACTTATTACATTATTACATCTACATTACATTACGTATAATGAAAAGGAAATTCAACATATATGGGAGGATATGCATAGGATATTTACAAATAGTATGCCATTTTATACAAGGAACTTTTGGGAAACTACAGGCTTTGGAATCAGTAGGGGCGCTGGAATCAATCCCTAAGGACTACATGGGACAATGGCATATAACCATTTCCCCCCTAATGTTTTCGGAAAGATTCTTGGGCCAAGTACATAGCACAACAGTTAAGTGCAGAGGACAAGAAGCCAGATCTTACACGCTTTCTGTCTGTCGCTCACTTTCTCTCTCTCTCACTTTCTCTCTCTCTCTCTCTCTCTCTCTCAAGAAAGGAGCTGTGGAAGAGAGAAAATAATGAGTCAGCCATGAAAGTGCAGATTATGTGTTTCTATTTGCATGGTTAATCAAAACCGACGAATCATAATGTTTAGAGACATAATCTTAGGTGATCAAACTATAAAGAAAATATATACATAATGAGCATAAAAGTATGAAATGAGCATACTTTTGAAGGGAAAAACGATGAGATAGTGATCTGGAGGGATAATAGTGAAGACTTTTGAGGAGCTGACAATGTTTGATGTCTTGGTCTGAGTAGTAATTATACCGATATTCTCACTGATATATCATTGCACCATATAGTGTCATTTTGTGTACTTTATCAATGTTATTTTTCAAATTTTAAAAGAGGATTAGAAGATTCTATTATATACAAGATAAATTAAAGGGAATAAAAATAAAAACAGGTACCTTGTGTATTGAGATAAACAAAGACACATGAATAAATTTGAATAAAAAATAACAGGTGAAGAAAAATGTCAGCATTAGAAGGAAAAAATTTAACAGCAAGAGCATTCACAGAGTTGTTTTGTTTTTTTGTTTGTCTGATTTTTTGAGAAGTTTCCACTATAGGGCATGTGCACTTGCGAAAAAAACAGAGAGAAAGAAAGAAAGCAAGAAATCACCCCCCACCCCTTGGGAGGATGGCCACACTGTAATCCCTTCTCCTTGATTCTCCTCTCGGGATCTTGGACACACACACACATGCACCCAGCATGAGTTTAAGCCACCAGGTCTGGAACTTGAACTGTGGTCAACTACATGGGAGACCCGCAACACAGCCATTATGCCATGGGCTGGTTCCCATTTACAGAGTTTTTAATAGCCCTTTCTGATAAATGGAAAAAGTGAAATTTATTAAAGTAATAAAGCCAAAACTACACACCCAAAACAACGAAGCTACAATTCAAACCCAAGACTATATCTTTCTAAAATAAACATTCTGTAACTCTACTACAGATGCAAACATTATAGCAACTAAATTCCTTATGCTATTAATCCTACCCATATGTCTTTTTTTCTCTCCTTAAATTTTGGGCTTTTTACATTTGCTTTTATCTCTGTTCTTAGTGTGAATGTGATTCTAACAGCCCCCCCTAACTACAGGCTAAAAATCTAATCAATTAAAAAACAAACAAACCAACCAAGGGACTAGCAGGTGGTGAGGTGGTTAAGGTGCTCAGACACTCCCACATAGCTGAGTACTGGCTTGCTTTCCAGCTTTCTCTGTCTCTCTCTCTCTTTCTCTCTGGTCAAATAAAAAAATAAATAGATGAATAAATTAAAAATTAAACATAAGTAATTCTTTAAAAAAAAAAAAACCCTCATGATTAGGAAAAAAAACTTCCCTGCTTCCCTATAAATGCAGAAAAACTGTTCTGTGCATCAAAAAGCAAGTTCTAATAAAGTGGTAAAATGATTTCACATAACTATTGGCCTCTCCTATCGAGTGGAAGTATCATAGCCTCATTTCTGGTATCAAGCAGTCCTTGTTAGTGTATCTGTAAAAGCAATCTTAGGAACAGAGAGTTCAGAAATTATTACTAGGTCCTCAATGCATTACTATAATGCCTACAAGTTTTCATCTCTATGTCTTAATAGTTTAAGTTGTCACATGTTTTCTTTTATTTTCTTTTTTAAGTTTACTATACAGCATGAGCTCATGCCAGAGAGAGACAGAGATAAGCAGAAAAAGAAAGTGAGGAATCAACCCCATGGGAGATGACCACACTGAAATCCCTTCTCTTCCATTCTCCTCTTGGGACTTTGGGCATATACACACACATGCCCAGCGTGACTGCTGGGTCTAGGACTCAAATTAAACGGTCAGCCCTGTGGAATCCAGCTGCCTTAACCAATATGCCACCAGCTGGCCCTATGTTCTCATTTTAAACTGTACAACAATTCTCATTTTACAGATTAAAAGTTGAGGCTTAGATTCAGGATTCAAATGCAACTGTGAATCCTAAGCCTACATTACTAACTAACATGCTATACCATCATTTCACATAATATTTCCAAACTATCAGAAACCATTAAACTCTGGAAAGTTTGGTCATTTTTTTGACCTTGATACAAATCACTTATTTCAAACACAAGAATATGCAGATCAAGAGAGTCAATAAATTTGGGTCATACCCAATGTTCTTTCTTCTGGTGTACAACCTACTATAAAGAGATTAACATTAAACTTCTGCAATAAAATATTTGGTTAAATCCTTTCTTAGCCAATATTTTTACTTTATATACATCTAAATATTTCACATTAGTTATTACTTAAATTAATTCAGTTACATAACAATTTAGGCTTCTGTAAAGTTATATTCAATTTGGCTATATGACTTTTCCGACAACATAATGAACAGATTAAGTAAAATTGATTTTTAATACAGAAGCAATAAAAAGTACTTACTTTTGCTTCAAAATTTACTGTGCCTCACAGAAACTGATATTCATGACAGAAAAAATAATTAATTTCTTTACAAAGACAAGAAATGGTACAGGGACCAGCAGTTGACATAACGGCTATCATTGGACTCGTCGACCACGGTTCAAGTCCCGGACCTCGTGGCTTAAGCTCATGCTGGGAATGTGTGCATGCGTGCCCAAAATCCTGAGATGAGAATGGAGAAGGGATTACAGTGTGGCCATCCCCCCTTGGGGGTGATTTCTCACTTTCTGTCTCTCTGTCAAGTGCATGCACACTATAGCAAAAACCTCTCCAAAAAAAAAAAAAAAGAAATGATACAACCTCATTGTAATACAGAAGAAGGTACATTACAGTAGGAGTTAATCATCGTTTAAGTAACAAAAAACCCTAAGACGACAAAAATTTCACAGCACAAAATCTTAGACAAGTAAAATTAAAAATCAACATAAAAGTTCTGTGCTAAGATAGTCACCTATCTTATATGTTAGATAAAACAAGTAATGGTTGGGACCAGCAGATGGTGGAATGGTTATGCTTGATATATTCCCACATAGTCAACGGAGATTTGAGTCCCAGACCCAGCAGCTTGAAACTCACACTAGGTGCATGTGCATATATGCCCAAAACCCCAACACGAGAATGAAGAAGGGACTGCGGCATGGCCATCCTCGCTGGGGGTGATTCCTTGCTTACTGTGTGTCTCTGTCTCTCCAGTGTGTGCTTGTACCCTATAGCAAAAATCTCTTAAAAAAAAAAAGTTATAGTTATACTTACCTATTTTAACCTTAAAAATTCACAAATATTATTCAAATTCTAATTTAATTATAAACACCTTAAAAAGGTTTCTGTATTCAATTTTTTCCCAAGATACACACACATTTTATTTTTAAAGGTTTACACTTTTCATTATATGCAACTATTAAGAGGCTATAGTCAGAAGAGGTATTTGTCCTACTGACAGATGTGCCTACTGAATTATCACAAAGCAAGAAAAAGGTGAAGGGGAGGAGAAAGGGCAAGGAAAAAATAAGCAACCAAAAGCTTAGATTTCAATGAAAGGTTGGAAAGTCGTTTTATCTCTTCAAGTAGCACACACTATGCATGAAATACAATCAGTAAATAATGGCCTTTTCTGAAACCAGCAGTTAGCGTAATGGCTATGTCACTGGACTCCCACATAGTCGACCGCAGTTGGAGTCCAGGACCTGGTGGCTTAAAACTCACGCCGGGCGCGTGTGCATGCCTGCCCAAGATCCCGAGAGGAGAATGGAGGAGAAGGGATTGCAGCGTGACCATCCCCCCTGGGGGGGTGATTTCTCACTTTCTGTCTCTATGTCTCTCTCTGTCTGTCTGGTGAGCGCATGCGCCCTACAGCAAAAACCTCTCAAAAAAAAAAAAAAAGGCCTTTACAGGTTAGGTCCACAGACAAAACCACCGTTTGCTAAATTAAGAGCCCTGGCCCTTACTCAGGTGAGTGTAACACCTAAGAGCTGGTAACTCCTTCTCCAAGGGGACTCCACTTCCCCTAATCCCCAATGGAACTGCCAAGGTGGCTAGTGGGCAGAGAAAGCATGAATTTGATGGGTATGTCCAAAGAGACGCGGTTCTTTGTGCCTGACTGGGAATTATTTTATTTCAACAAGGCTGTGAATCTATTTAGGAAGTTGATAATGATGTGAAATTCTTGCTAATTTTTATAAATAGCTTTCACTTTTCTAATTTGTACTTAATTTTTACAAAATACAGGCACCAGCAGTCAGCATAATGGCTATGTCGCTGGACTCCCATGTAGTCGACCGTGGTTCGAGTCCTGGACCCAGTGGCTGAAACTCACGCCAGGCACATGTGTGTGCGTGCCCAAGATCCTGAGAGGAGAATGGAGGAGAAAGGACTGCAGCGTGGCCATCCCCCTTGGGGATGATTTCTCGCTTTCTCTCTCTCTGTCTCTGTCTTTCTGGCGAACGCATGCACCCTTTAGCAAAAACATCTCCCCCCCAAAATTTTTTTATTTTTTTACAAAATACAGCCCATAAGATTTTACTAAATATGAACATTATTGAAAAACCTCTTTTTTTTTAAGAGAGATTTTTGCTGTAAGGCACATGTTCTCATTTTAAAATAATCCTCATTTTATGAACCTGCAAGAGACAGAGAGACAGAAAGCAAGAAATCACCCCTCAAAGCGAATGGTCACACCACAATCTTTTCTCCATCCTCCTCTCAGGATTTTGGGCATACACACACACACACACACACACACACACACACACACGTGCCCAGGGTTGAGTTTAAAGACATCAAGAATGGGTTTGAACTTCAGTCAATATGTGGGAGTATAGCCCCTCAATTGCTGCATTACCTGCTGGCCCCCAAAACTTGTCTTCTTAGTACATAAAATTTGGCTACTAAATTGCTAGACATAGCTTCTAAGATTAAGACCGATTCCAAACAATACTTACATTAGACACAACTGTAATAAATGCATGTGCTATAAGAAATGGCAAAGTTTCAGGAGTCCCATATTCAAAGCAATCCTTCATGAGAGAAAGGCCATTCTTCCCACAAAACAAACATACATAACGAAGCAAATGCAATGGCACTTCTACATCCTGCAAAAGTAAAGAAAATAAATTATTTTAAAACTTGTAAATAATTTTCACTTTATTAGCTGTACTGGAAAGATACTGATCAGACAGAAAAAAAAAACTCAGAAGACATACACAAACAAAAAAAATGAACAAAAATCCCCGTAAACCGTAGAATGACAAAATATAAAAAACTTACGTTCATATCACAGAATGCCCCTAATATGTTACTTTCTTGTGTTGATATATCCTAATTAAAGAAAAAAATTTAAATTAGGTTACAATAACAATATAAAAAGTAAACAATTTCTAAAAGACTAATTTCATAAAAATTCAATGAACAAATTATTTTGTAATTGCATATCATTGAATGGTGGTATCCCTAAATGAAGTTAATCAGTCTTCAGGTATTATCTTAATCCTTAAAAGTTATCTTTCTATAGTGGGTCTACACTGTTGCCTTCCTAAATACAAACTATTTAACCTCTCCTTAAAAATCAGGGTGAGGGGCCAGTGGGTGGCATAGTGGTTAAGGTGCTGGACTCCCTCCCACATGGCCAACCGTGATTCAAACCTGGACCCAGTGGCATGAAATTCATACCAGGCATGTGTGTTTGCATGACAGTAGAATGGAGAAGGGATTGTGGCACGGCCATTTCCCTGGGGATGATTTCCTGTTCTCTCTCTGTCTCTCCAGTGAATGCACATGCCCTATAGCAACAATCTCTGCAAAAAAAAATAATAAATTCAAGATAATTCTTATAAAAACATATTAAATCTTAGTAAAGTAGTTGTAAACTATGCTCTGAAATTCCTCAGAAGTATATACTTCAGAGTTCCACAACTGACCTTCCGCACTTAAGATTTAAATTGCAAAATAACATATATAGTAATGACCTTGATTTGATTGTCAAAGTGTGTCATACATACTTTGAAAAACCATTTAGAGGGGCCAGCAGATGGTGCCATGATTAAGGTGCTAGATTCCAATATGGCTGATTCCATGGTTTGAGTCCAGGAACTGGTGGTTTGAAAATCACACCAGGTGAATGTGCATGCATGTCCAAAATCCCAAGAGAGTGAAGGAGAAAGGAGCGTAGTGTGGCTATTACCTAAGGGGTGATTTCTCACTTTCCCTTTCTCTCTCTCTCTCTCTCTCTCATGTCTGCATGCACTGTTTGGCAAAAACAAAACAAAACAAAAACCTTTAAAAACAAAACCTCTGTAAGGCACACTAAACAATCTTTAACTTGTCTGAAAGCACACTCATCCAGTTTGAAAGGGTATAGAACAGTATAATCTTTTTGGAAGGCAATCTGACAGTATCTACCAACATTTAACATGCCTCTGATCCAGTAATTTACCCTTATATTCCTAAGAAACTAATTTATCTGGGAACCAGCAGTTAGCATAATGGCTATGTCACTGGACTCCCATGTAGTTGACCGTGGTTTGCATCCTGGACCCCGTGGCTTAAAACTCGTGCCGGGCGCATGTGCGTGCATGCCCAAGATCCCAAGAGGAGAATGGAGAAGGGATTGCGGCGTGACCATCCCCTCTTGGGCGATTTCTCGTTTTCTGTCTCTGTCTGGAAAGCACACGCACCCTATAGCAAAAACTTCTTAAAAAAAAAAAAAAAGAAAGAAACTAATTTATCTTAAACTGATCAGGGTTGGGCTGAAAAATTATGTACAATGATGTTTACTAAGATTATATTTAACAGGGGCTAGCAGGTGGCATGGAGGTGAAGGCCCTGGATTCCTGTATGCCTGAACACAGTTTGAGTCCTGGCCCTGGCAGTTTAAAAATCACACCAAGTGTGTGGGCATGTTTCTACAAAATCATGAAAGGAGAATGGACAAGGGTCAGCAGCATGGTCAACACACACCCCCGGTGGGTGTGGGGGGGAGAGTGAA
>NW_006159835.1:3438718-3470411 GCF_000334495.1 Tupaia belangeri chinensis | reverse complement strand
TCACCACGGCAAGGGCATAAACCTTAGGTCAAAAAAATAAAAAAAAAAAAAAAAAAATTACATATAACATCCCCAAATTATAAAGAAACAAGTGATATCCATTAATCAGATGGCTAAACAAACAATAGCATAGCCATTCAGAGTCTTATGCAGCCCTTAAAAACAATGTGAGATGGTACCAGCAGTTGGCATAATGGCTATGTCGCTGGACTCCCATGGTAGTCGACCGCAGTTCGAGTCCTGGACCCAGTGGCTTAAAACTCACGCCAGGCACATGTGTATACGTGCCCAAGATCCCGAGAAGAAAATAGAGAAGGGGCTGTGGCATGGCCATCTCCCAGGGGATAATTTCTCACTTTCTGTCTGTCTCTTTCTGGCGAGCAAACGCGCCCTATAGCAAAAACCTCTCCAAAAAAAAGAAAAAGAAACATAGTGAGATGAGCCTAAGGGATATTTTTGGGATGATGCTAATATGCTAAAATTGGGGTACAGTTATGGTTCCACAACTCTGTAGATTTACTGTAAATTTATACTTTAAGCAGGTGATGTTTACAGTACGTACATTATACCTTTAAATAAAACTGTTAAAAAATAAAACCATATGTACAAAGAAAAATAATGCCTTCTATTACTTTTTTTTTTTTTTTGGAGAGGTCTTTGCTATAAGGTGCGTGCGCTCGCCAGAAAGACAGAGACAGAAAGTGAGAAATCATCCCCCAGGGGGGATGGCCACACTGCAATCCCTTCTCCATTCTCCCCTGGGGATCTTGGGCATGCA
This sequence comes from Tupaia belangeri chinensis, assembly GCF_000334495.1. Taxonomy (NCBI): domain Eukaryota; kingdom Metazoa; phylum Chordata; class Mammalia; order Scandentia; family Tupaiidae; genus Tupaia; species Tupaia belangeri. The sequence continues at coordinate 3,469,633 of NW_006159835.1, read as the reverse complement.
CACACACGTGCCCACCATGAGTTTAAGCCACCAGGTCTGGGACTTGGACTGTGGTCAACTACGTGGAAGTCCAGCAACATAACCATTATGCTAACTGCTGATTCCCCCTTCTATTACATTTCTTAAAGACAATTTAAGATCACGATCTGATGTTCCCAATTATTTTTAACATTTGGAAATATCTAAATTAATTAGGTAACAGTGGGTTTTTTTGTTTGTTTGTTTTTGAGAGGTTTTTCGCTATAGGGCGCATGCACTCATCAGACAGAGACAGAGACACAGAAAGCGAGAAATCACCCCCCAGGGGGGATGGCCATGCCGCAATCCCTTCTCCTCCATTCTCCTCTTGGGATCTTGGGCACGCACATGCTCCCGGCATGAGTTTTAAGCCACCGGGTCCGGGACGCGAACTGCGGTCAACTACATGGGAGTCCAGGGACATAACCATTACGCAAACTACTGATCCCAACAGTGGTGTTTTAAAGATAGGCTAGAGAAAATGGAGACTCAAGACTTTTAGAAGTATGAATTTTGTGTACTCTGTGTTTTGTAATTTGTCACACTGAAAATGTTGCTCTTATAAACAAAAGGATACTTGTATCTGAAAAGAGTTGTCAAAAGAACACATTCGTTCCTTGTCATTACTTTTTTTTTTTTTTTTTTTTTAAGATTTTTGCCATAGATGGGGATAGCAGGTAGTATAGTGGATGAGGTACTCGACTACCACATGGTTGACTATGGTTTGAATCCCAGACCAGCACCCTGAAACTCCTTTTAGGCTCAAGTGCATACATATACAAAATCCTGGGAGGATAATGAGGAGAAGGGATTGTACTTGGCAATCCCCACTGGTAAGAGATTTCTCACTTTCTCTATATATATCTCTGTCTCCTGTGTACGTGCCCTACAGTAAAAATGCCCTACAGTAAAAATATCTCTCAAAAAAGTAAGTAAGAATAAAAGGAATTAGGGACTGAAATTTTAAACTAATTATTCATTTTACTTTAATCTAGTATTTTGCCTGAATATGCCCATCTTAAATTCCTCTTCTTCATCTTTGAGATGCCTGGCAGCAATAGCATCATTAAATACCTTCTGGTTACAAACCTCTGGGGGCTGGCAGTTGGTGTGGTAGTTAAGTACGCTGGACTCCCACACGGCCGACTGTGGTTCGAGTCCCAGACCTGGCAGCTTCCTTTCTCACTTTCCCTCTCTCTAGCCTCTCTCTTTTGTTCTTGCTCTGCCTTTCTCTGGTCAAACTAAAAACAAATAGGTAAAATAATAATTATAAAAATGTTAAAAACCTCTAGTTTTTTTAAAAAAACAATGACAATTTGAAAGCATAAAAAAATAAAACAAAGGTATCTAAATATATATACATGTATGCACAAAAGGCTACCTTTTTTTTTTTTTAGGTTTTTGCTATAGGTAAATGTGCTTGCCAGAGAGACAAAAAGACAGAGAAAGATACTAGTACATTCATATTCACAGCAGCATTACTCACTACAGCCCCTCATTCTCCTCTCGGGATCTTGGGCATGCACGCACACGCGCCCGGCGTGAGTTTTAAGCCACCGGGTCTAGGATGCGAACTGCGGTCGACTACATGGGAGTCCAGCGACATAGCAATTACGCTAACTGCTGCTCCCAAAAGGCTACCTTTTCTAAAAGCTGTATGCAATAATCTATTAAAGCACTAATAGTTTTCTATTTAAAAAAAAAAAGGTTTTTGCCAGAGGGCATGTATACTTATTGGAGACAGAGAGATGAAAGTGAGAAATCATCCCCCGGGGGATGGTCATGCTGCAATCCCTTCTCTTCTGGGACTCATATCATGGTTGGCCATGTGGGAATCTAGCGCCTTAACCACCATGCCACCTGCTGGCCCCATTGTTATTACCTGTTTTATATATTTAAGTTCCACTGTTGAAATAAACTTTGATTTGAAATAAAGTCTGCTTCAGTAACTGATTTTAAGTAATCACAAAGAACTCTAAGACTATTTCCAAATAAATTTTAAAAATCCCTAGGGAAGTAAAAACATTTGTCCTAGTAAGTACCCTAGGGACCAGCTCAATGGCTATGTCGCTTAACTCCCACGCAGTCGACTGTGGTTCAAGTCCTGGACCCGGTGGCTTAAATTCATGCCGGGCATGTGTGCATGTGTGCCCAAGATCTTGAGAGGAGAATGGAGAAGGGATTGCGGCGTGGCCATCTCCCCTGGCGGGGGTGATTTCTCACTTTCTGTCTCTCCGGCGAGCGTAGTAGTGAAAAACCTCTCCAAAAAATAAAAAATAAAAAAATAAATATTCTAAACCTCCTAAATCTGTTCCTGAGCTTCTATAATACTACCAAGGCCACTTTAAAATCTTTAAGTTATGCTAACAAACTTTTTCATGATCTTCACAAAGTCCGAAATTTAAAAACTCCTACCATATTGTTATCAATATAGGATCATGGACCAGGTGAACCACATTTGGATATTACTTAAGAGTCAAGATTTCTAGTGCCTTAAAAGGACACAGCTAGAAAATCTCCTAAAAGAATTAGATCTTGGGGACCAGCAGGTGGCATGGTGGTTAAGGAGCTGGACACTCCCACATGGCTGATCACGGTTCGAGTCCCAGGTCTGGTGGTTTGCTTTTTCACTTCCCACTTTCTCTCTCTCTGTGTGTCTCTCTCTCTGTCAAATTAAAAATAAATGAATAAAATTTAATAAATAATAATTTTTTAAAAAATGAATTACATCTTGATTTGCAGCATGGAGGACCTGAATACATCTATTTTGGGAAAACAGAAGAAACGTGTTTTTAAAAAATAAATAAATAAAATAAAAAAAAAACTAGTTCATATTTCTACCCTAAACATGAAAATACTATCCTAAAGTGTTATCAAAATTTCATTTTCAATAGTATATAAAAAGTTATTTAACAAAAATCTCTAAAAAACACTAGGGACAGTATTAGAAAGTTTCACTAAAAGCTGAATCAAGGGGCTGGCAGGTAGAGTTGTGGTTAAGGGTGCTGGACTCCCACATGGCTGATCATGGTTCAAGTCCTGGGCCTGGGCAGCTTGCTTTCTCACTTCCTCTCTCTTCTCACTCTGTCCCCACCTCTAGTCAAAATTAAATATTTTTTTTTAAAAAAGCTAAATCAACATTTCTTTTCAAAAATTCTAATTTCAGGACCAGCAGTTAGTGTAATGGCTATGTCGCTGGACTCCCATGTAGCTGACTGTGGTTAGAGTCCCGGACCCGGTGGCTTAAACTCACGCCGGGTACATGTGCGGGGGTGCCCAAGATACCGAGAGGAGACTGGAGGAGAAAGGACTGTGGCGTGGCCATCCTCCCTGGGGGTTGATTTCTCGCTTTCTATCTCTCTCTCTCTTTCTCGCGAGTGCATGTGCCATATAGGAAATATTTCTCAAAAAAAAAAAAAAAAAATTTCTAATTTCATAAAATTCCCAAAGAAGGCCATAAAAAAATCTATTAGTCATTCTCTTAAAGGATTATTCATTTAATTTTATCTATCATTATTATTACTTTTTAATTTGCTATAGGGCACATATAATCACCAGAGATTAAAGAGAGAGAGAAGAATGTGAGAAAGCAAGTCACTAGGTCCAGGACTCATGTGGGAATCCAGCTACCTGCTGGCCCCAGTGATTTTGTTTTTTTAATTTTTTTATTTTGTTCTCCCAAAACTTCAAATATACTAAATGAGATGAAGCTGCCTATTTTTAAAAGTAAACAGAGCTTTGCCTCTCATTTTAAAAAAGAAATAAATGAGTAACTATGGATTAAAAAAATTCTGTATCTACTTAAGCAAGACCACTCCATGACTGAACCATTAAAATCTAAAGTTAACAGGGACCAGCAGTTGGTGTAATGGCTATGTCAGTAGACTCCCATGTAGTCGACTGCAGTTCGAGTCCTGGACTCCAGTGGCTCATGCCAGGAGCATGAGTGTGCGTGCCCAAAATCCCAAGAGGAGAACGGAGAAGGGAGAGCCACATTGGCCATCCCCCCTAGGGAATGATTTCTCACTTTCTGTCTCTCTGGCGAGCTCATGTGCCTTATAGCAAAATCCTCTCAAAAAAAGACAAAAACAAAGAAAAAAAACAGAGTAAAATTTCTGCTTAAAAAAAAGTCAGGACCTATCCCAAGGCCTGGTGGTAAAGACAGCGGGATCCCACACAGTTAACCACACTCTGAGTCTCTGTACTTACAGTCTGAAAAACACACTGAGCGCATGTGTGCGTATGGCCAAAATCCCAACAAGATGGAGGAATGAAGGAGAGGGCAATGTGGCATGATCATCCCCCACACGAGGGGATGCTTTCTCCTTGCTCTTTCTCTAACAAAACGCACACATACTCTATTGAAATATTTAAAAATTACACAGAAAAGGGACCAGCAGTTAGCGTAATGGCTATGTCGCTGCACTCCCATGTAGTTGACTGCAGTTCGAGTCCCGGACCAGGTGGCTTAAACTCACGCCAGGCACGTGTGCGTGTGTGACCAAGATCCTGAGAGGAGAATGGAGGAGAAGGGATTGCAGTGTGGTCACCCCCCTGGGGGGTGATGTCTCGCTTTCTGTCTCTCTCTCTCTCTCTCTCTGTCTGTCTGGTGAGCACACGTGCCCTATAGCAAAAACCTCTCAAAAAAAAAAAAAAATTTACAGAGAAAAAGGTCAGGGTACTGTAGTGATGGTTATACAACTTTGGAAATAATAATAAAAACTACTACATTATACAATTTAATGAGCTGAATTTAACTTTTTTAATTTAAAAAAGACCTAGCAAGTGAAATAAGCCAGACTATAAAAGACAAATACCATTATTTCCCTGCTTAACATATACAAAGTGTTTGTACCCTATGGCAGGACTGAGAACTCGAAAGCACAGAAGAAACAGTAATGGTAAATACCAGGGGCTGCTTGGAGGAGGGAGTTGATTCATAAGAAAAAATAAGCAGACAAAAGAAATGTGTGTAAATTAGAGGGTGAGGATATGGAATAATATATCACAGCAGAGTAAAAAATAAAGACAATCTGGGCCAGGAAATGGCATAAAGTTTAAGGTGACTGAATTCCACATTGTTGACTGTGTGGTTCAAGTCCCAGACCTGAAAGTTTGAAAAAAAAAAACGCTGGGCACATGTGCATGCATGCTCAAAATCCCAGGAATAAAGAAATGACTGCGGGATGGTCATCCCCCATGAGGGGTGTGTGTGCTTTCTCATTTTCCCTCTCGCTCTCTGTCTCTAGTGAGCAGCCACACCATACAAAAAAATAAATTAATAAGTAAAAAGATAAGGCGCCAGCAGGTGGTATGGTGGCTGAGGTGCTGGACTCCCACATGGACGAGCATGGTTTCAATCCCAGACCTGGCAGCTTGCTCTCTCTTTCCTCCTCCCTCCCTCCCTCCCTTTCTCTCTCTCACTCTGGTCAGATTTTAAAATAATAATAAAATGTAATAAATATTTCTAAAAAAGTTTAAATAATCTATTTCAATAAATTAAAAAACCTACTAGAACTATTAACAAATGTGCACAATATAATGCAATGTTCAAGGTTAAATGAATACAGGTGTATCCTTAATTCTTATATACTGTACATCTGCTTTAAAAAAAACAGACTGTAGGGGACCAGCAGTTAGCGTAATGGCTATGTCATTGAACTCCCAGGTAGTCAACTGTGGTTTGAGTCCCAGACCCATGGCTTAAATTCACGGCAGGCACATGTGCGTGCGTGCCCAAGATCCCAAGAGGAGAATGGAGAAGGGATTGTGGTGTGGCCATGCCCCCTGGGGGAGTGATTTCTCATTTTCTATCTCCCTGTCTGTCTTTCTGGCAAGCGCACACACCCTATAGCCAAAAAAAAAAAAAAAAAAAAAAAAACCTCCAAAAATAAATATTTAAAAAAACAGACTGTAACTCACAAAGACATACATTATACACAAACCATAAATGATAACTTAAAAAATAAATTAAGAAAAAAAAAAGGGTGGCAGCCAACCCATGGGCTAGTACTTAAGGAAGTTGGATCCCACCTGGTTGGACCCAGCGTCATGAGAAAACATGTTGGGCGCATGCTAATGTGTATGTGTCCAAAATCCCAAAAGAAAGAAGAAATGGAGGAGAAAGAAGTACAGCAAGACCATGACCTGGCAGATACATTTTTGCTTTGCCAATCTTTCTGTTTTCTCTCTAGTGAGTCCAAGTGCCTTTTGATAAATTAAAATAGGAACCAGCAAATGGCATAATGGTTACATCGCTGGACTCTCACATAGTTGACTATGGTTCAAGTTCCGGACTCAGTGACTTAAAACTCAGGCCAGATGCATGTGCATGTGTACCCAAAACCCTGAGAGAATGGAAGAGAAGGGATTGCAGCATAGCCATCTCCCCTGGGGGGAGGGGCAATTTCTCACTTTCTGTCTGTCTCCCTCAGTCTTTCCAGAGAGCACATGTGCCCTACAGCAAAAATCTCTCTTAAGAAAAAATAATAAATGATGGGGCCAGCAGGTGGCGTGGTGGCTAAGAGTGCTGGACTACCACATGGCCGACTATGGTTCAAGTCCTTGACCTGGTGGCTTGATTTCTCACTTTCCATCTCATTCGCTTGCTCTCATTCTGTACCTCTCTGGTCAAACTAAAATAAATAAATAAAATTAAATAAAATAATTATAAAAAAAATCTTCTTAAAAAATAAATGAATAGATCAATAATAAAACAATAAATTAGAAAGTCAGTGGAACAGTAGCAAGAGAAATTCAGGCTAGATTTAGAAATATATGAAAACAAAATAACATTATATATTTAATCTGTCTGATCATACCATATAGTGGTTTCTTTCATATCTACCATTTTTACAATCATTTTCACTCTACTTAGTAAAATACAACACTAGGGAAGTATATCTCATTTTATAAAATTACACATAATTATTCAGGGTAAAGAATGCAACAACCCCCCCCCTCAAAAATTTTATTATCTTTAATTATTACTTTATGATAATCAGCAGATGTTTTAAAGGGAAAATAAAAAGAGGGGAAGACAGATGAGGAAAAGCCACAAGTTCCCATCTTAGCACTGGAAATGCATGCAATAATACAGTGATTAGTTCAAAATGACTGAGAGACAAGCATTTGGCCTAATGGCTATGTGGCTGGACTCCCATGTAGTCAACTGTGGTTCAAGTCCCAGACCTGGTGGCTTAAATTCACGCCGGGTGTGTGTGCGTGCATTCCCAAGATCCCAAGAGGAAAATGGAGAAGGGATTGCGGCGTGGCCATCCCCCCGAGGGGTGATTTCTCGCTGTCTCTTTCTGGCAAGCGCACGTGCCCTATAGCAAAAACCTCTCAAAAAAAAAAAAAAAAAAAACTATACAAAAAACCTCAAAAAAAAAAAAAAAAAAAAAAAAAAAAACGAGAAGTTTAATAGAATTAACACCTGGATTCTAGGACTCTTGTCAGTCCATGTTATGCAAACCTGACTAAATCTTTTAACCTCCATAAGCCAGCTCTCCTTTTTATAAAACAAGTGTATGAACTAGGTTTCTAATTGAGTTATCAAAATAGTAACAAAGGAGTTTTAAATCTGTCCCTTCTTAGAATTTTGGCTGAATTGTTCTTGAAAAAAATAAGTATGGTGAGGCCAGCAGGTGAGTGGTGATTAAGGCTGCTGGGGCTGCCAGGTGGAGTAGTGGTTGAGGGTGCTGGAATTCCACATGGTCGACCACAGTTCAAGTCCCAGACCCGGTGCCTTTCTTCTCACTTTCCCTCACTCTCTGTCTCTCAAATTAAAAAGTATTAAAAATAAAACAATATTGATAATAAATATAGTTAAATACAAATAATTATTAAAAAAATAATAAGTATGGGTCTAGACAGTGGTGCAGCAGTAAAATAGAACACTCTGCAAGGCAATCCCACATGGAAAGCTTCCTAGTTCAAGCCCAGGGACCTGAATACACTGGACACAGGCTGGCAGGCAGCTGGTAGATCAAGGTGTTGAGACCCTACTGGGGGTGCTGTCTGTTTCTCTCTCTGTGACTCTTTATATCTCCCTTGGTCATTAAAGAAATAAACATTAAATAAATAAGTAAAAATCTAAATCAGGTAAAGATGGCAAAGCAGTACTAAGCAAAGACTAGACAGAGTATTTCCTCAAAAGAATAATGGAGTAAAAATTTCTAGTAAACTCTATAGCATGGCAATAATAGTTTTTTCTTTAAAGTTAACTACATATGTATACATACACACAATTGTATATAAAATTTTATAATACACATATATGCCACTAAGGTTGTGATCTAAGACCCTTATGACCAGTAGGATAAAAACTAGAAATTTTGGGGTACCTGTAACGGACCACTACTAGTTGTGGACAGTAGAAACCTGGGATACAACTAATAAGAAATGAAATTTAAAGAAACATTTGTCTAATACAAAGTTCTGTATAACGAAAACCCCACTTTTACTATATTAATGGATGCTTTTCTTTTTTAGAATTTTACCTCAAAGACCTCATAAAACCATTACTTTCAACAGAGTAATCACATGGAACAACCCTCAATAAAATAAAAAATGTGGCCCTTTATTCCAAAAAGTAATGTAGAGAATAGTGTAACTATATCTACAATTAGAGATTACTAGTTTTGAAAATCAGAAAGAAAAAAATTAAATTATACTGATAAGCAAATTGTTTTAGGAATGAAATGGCAGATTTAGTATCACTTATATAATAGTTCTGTATCATTAAGAAAAGTTTAACTAGAGAACATTTATTTCATTCAGTGTAAATTTCACATACCTAACTAAACTATCTTTCAATTGAGATACTGAAAAACTGGGACCAGCAGTTAGCTAGACTCCCATGTAGTCAACCGTGGTTTGAGTCCTGGACCTGGTAGCTTAAACTCACCCCAGGCGCGTGTGCTTGCGTGCCCAAAATCCTGAGAGGAAAATGGAGGAGAAGGGATTGCAGCGTGGCCATCCCCCCTGGGGCGTGATTTCCCACTTCCTGTCTCTCTGTCTAGTGAACGCACGTGCCCTATAGCAAAAACTTCTCCAAAAAAAAAAAAAAGATATTTGAAAACTATTAAGTTGGGGGACCAACAGATATTGTAATGGTTATTATGTTGCTAGACTCCCACATAGTCTGTTGCAATTTAAGTCCTGGACCCTGCAGCTTAAAACTCACACAAGGGGGAACCAGCAGTTAGCTTAATGGCTATGTTGCTGGACTCCCACGTAGTCGACCGCAGTTCGTGTCCCAGACCTGGTGGCTTAAAACTCATGCCAGGCGCATGTGCGTGCGTGCCCAAGATCCCAGGAGGGTGGAGAAGGGATTGCGGCATGACCGTCCCTTCTAGGGGGTGATTTCTCGCTTTCTGTCTCTATGTCTCTCTCTGTCTGTCTGGCGAGTGCACGCGCCCTATAGCGAAAACCTCTCCAAAAAAAAAAAAAAACACGAGGCATGTGTGCATAGGTTGCCAAAATCCTGAGAGGAGAATGGAGGAGAGGGGACTGCAGTGTGGCCATCCCTGGGAGGGTGATTTCTTCCTTTTTGTCTCCCTGTCTCTGTCTCTCCAGTGAGCACATGTGCCCTATAGCAAAAATCTCCCTAAAAAAAAAAAGAAAGACTATTGGAAAAAATTATGGTGTATATTTCTATGCAAAAATTAATCATGACTTTTCTGACAACCCAATAATTGCATAGTGCTAAGATTAAATTTTTCATGTAAATTTACATGATGGATCTCTTTTGCTGAAAAAGAAAAAGATTATGGGAACCAGCAGTTAGCGTAATGGCTATGTCACTGGACTCCCACATAGTCGGGTGATTTCTCGCTTTCTGTCTCTATGTCTCTCTCTGTCTGTCTGGCGAGTGCACGCGCCCTATAGCGACAACCTCTCCAAAAAAAAAAAAAAGAAAGACTATTGGAAAAAATTATGGTGTATATTTCTATGCAAAAATTAATCATGACTTTTCTGACAACCCAATAATTGCATAGTGCTAAGATTAAATTTTTCATGTAAATTTACATGAAAAATTTAATCTTAGCACTATGCAATTATTGGGTTGTCAGAAAAGTCATGATTAATTTTTGCATAGAAATATACACCATAATTTTTTCCAATAGTCTTTCTTTTTTTTTTTAGGGAGATTTTTGCTATAGGGCGCGTGCACTCGCCAGACAGACAGAGAGAGACATAGAGACAGAAAGCGAGAAATCACCCGACTATGTGGGAGTCCAGTGACATAGCCATTACGCTAACTGCTGGTTCCCATAATCTTTTTCTTTTTCAGCAAAAGAGATCCATCATGTAAATTTACATGAAAAATTTAATCTTAGCACTATGCAATTATTGGGTTGTCAGAAAAGTCATGATTAATTTTTGCATAGAAATATACACCATAATTTTTTCCAATAGTCTTTCTTTTTTTTTTTAGGGAGATTTTTGCTATAGGGCGCGTGCACTCGCCAGACAGACAGAGAGAGACATAGAGACAGAAAGCGAGAAATCACCCGACTATGTGGGAGTCCAGTGACATAGCCATTACGCTAACTGCTGGTTCCCATAATCTTTTTCTTTTTCAGCAAAAGAGATCCATCATGTAAATTTACATGATGGATCTCTTTTGCTGAAAAAGAAAAAGATTCTGAGATATTTTGTAAAATGTTTAATACATCTTATATTATGTAAGAGATTGTTTAAAAGAGTTCTATATGGAAAGGTAACAGGCTAAGATATAAGATCAAGCATAATCATTTAAAATATTCTTATGGAGAAATCTAATAAGGAAAATAATGTGTCCTCTTGGCTATGTTTTTAACAGACTCAATTCAAAGTAAAAATATTTCAATAAAGAATTATTTCGTAGATGAAAAGAAGTTTGGAGTACTCAAATATGAAGCTACAGAACAAGTTGGAGAAAGCAGCAAACCTTAAAAGAAGAAAAGCATGCAGTAGATTCTCTAAGCCTACGTTTCTTTCTCATGCTAGGTTCTACAGGAAACACAATGCATAAGATATAAAATCAAAGTCTACCTCTCTTCCTTCTATCCAGAGATGGAGTCTACTTCATCACCCCTTTGAAACTGGGCTGCCTGTGAACTCCTTCAGTGAACACAATGTGGCAGAATAGGATGTATTAGAATTGATACTGTGCCATTTCAGAGGCTGACTTCAAGAAGCATTAAAGCTTCCATTTCTGCCTTCCTGGAACAATAGTAGGACTATGATATAAGAAAGTCAGTCCACTCTAGTAAGGAATGAAAAGCCAAGTTGATAAAATACACAGAGCTCCAGACAACAGCCAGTACCAACTGCCAGGTATACAAGTGAGACCTGGACCCTCCAACTCATTCAACTCTTCAAAGTACATGTAGTTGTATAAGTGAACCCATGCACAAGTGGCAAATTACCCAACAGACCTACAAAATACTATGAAAAAATAAATCACTATTGTGTTAAGCCACTAATGCATCACCACATAACAATCTCAATTCCTATTATGTCTAGAAAGATAGCCTGTTATAAATAAGTCTAAGATAGATTACTATTGGGTTGTCAGGAAATTCATGATGCATTTTTACACTGAAAAATATACAACGACTTTCCCAACAACCTAATAAATCATTAGAATGCTTATAAAAGGATCACTAATATAGTTAAGTATCTTTACTTATAAAAGGAAATAGTACTATTTAAAATTACTAATCCCAGTTCATTTGTTATACTTTTTTTCCTGATGAAGAGGACTCCCAAAGTCTGTAACCTACATTTCTTCTCTTTTTTTTTTTAATTGACACAAGATACATGTGCTTGCCAGAGAGAAATGGAAGGAGAAGGAGAAAGCATGCCCCATGGGTGTAGTCACACCACAATCCCTTCTTTTCTCAATTCTGGTGGAATTTTGAGCCTGCATGTATACATCCCTGGTGTGTTTTTTAAGTCACCAAAGCTGGTCCTCAAATCACAGTCAGCCATATGGGATCCAGCTCCATTAGCCATGAACCTAACCTGTAGCCTTTATTTCTTTTTTAAAATTTTGCCAAAGTGTACGTATACTTGATGGAGAAAAATTTTAAAAGAAAAAAAAAGAAAAAAAAAAAAAGGAAACACAAGAAAGCACTCCCATGGTTTAGCCATGCTTCAATCCCTTCTCCATCTCTTCCTCCTTTCAGTATCTTGGGCGAGTACCCACACATGCCCAGCATGTTTTTTCATGCTGCCAGGTCTGGAACTTTAATCATGTAGTTGACCATGAGGGATCCAGCTGTCTTAACCACTAGACCATAGGCTGGATTCTATAACCTACACTTCCAAGAATGAAATTAAAAATCTTATCAGCTTCTTTTTCCTCAACCATTCATTTTTCAGAGTCACATTACGTACAGATCTATACAAGTAGAATGTTTCAATCACTAATAGCTTCATTTCCATGAGTTCAATTTATAAAGCTCCCCTTAATAAGACAATGCTAGCGAATTTTCAGCACAAATTCTTGTAGAAATGCTTTCAAAAAAAAACTGGAATAATTTTGGTAACACTAGTGATTTTTCCATCAACAACAATTGTCTTTGTATTTATTCATAACTGATAAGTGGACTACCACACTATGATTTGGTGTTACTTAAAATTCACAGTACCTATTTTTACATACCTCTATAGTAGGATGAGTATTATGCTTGTAAGCAGTATATAAGGGAAACTGAATCTGAAAAATTTTTGCCACACATAGTAAGAGTTTTTCTTTCTCATCTGTACTCCATAAACTAAAAAGATCAGAACTCTTTGAAGATTCCTCCTCACTCAGATTACAAATCCTTGAAGAGTTTGATTTTTTTTCTATTGATTTTTGTCTTTCTGTACTTCCTTCATTACATTCTCTATCTATATTCAGTGGTTCTTCCACTTGATTATGCTCATCTTGCCACGCGGAATCTATGTTAATAGTAGTACAATGTTTACAAAGCTGGTCCCGGAGCACTTGAACTTGGGCAATCACTAAGTTAATAAGTGCACACACTACTTGGTTAAAAATTTCCAAATGCTTATATTCCTTGAAGCAGCACAGACATTGCCTGTAAGAGAAAAAATAAAAAAGAATAAATAAGTACTTCCAAGAAAGGCAACAATTACTTTATAAACATTAAAAAAAAAAAAAACCTAAGTAAGCTAATACTAAAACATTTTTTTCTAAATTTCAGTTTTTATTTTCTCCTTCCTGTTGGAGTAAGCACTATGATAACTTAAAAAAATAATATCACACCAACAACTGATACTTTAGTTAGCATAAAGTCACCATGTTAGGCTTACAGCTATTATTCACATTTCTCCCTATGTATTTTGTATGTTCTTCTAGGCAAAAAAATCATTTCAGAATAAGAACTGTGGCATATGTCTTTGTGTCTCAAGTTTAATAATTACATATTATTTAACAAGTACAGGTTGAATATCCCAAATCAAAAAAATCCAAAATGCTCCAAAATTCTAAACTTTCTAAGCATGGGCATGATGCCACAAGTAGAAAACTTCAGATATAATCTTATGTGACAGTCAAAATGCTACAATACGAAAATACCATATAAAATTACCTTTAGGGTATGTATATAAGGTATACATGAACAAATATAAATTTTGTGTTTAGATTTGGGTCCTATCTTCAAGATATCTTTTTTTTTTATTATTCTTTTTTTTTTGGAGAGGTTTTTCACTATAGGGCGCGTGCACTCGCCAGACAAACAGAGAGAGACATAGAGACAGAAAGCAAGAAATCACCCCCCAGGGGGATGGTCATGCCGCAATCCCTTCTCCTCCATTCTCCTCTCGGGATCTTGGGCACGCACGCACACGCGCCGGGAGTGAGGTTTAAGCCACCGGGTCCGGGATGCGAACCGCGGTCGACTACGTGGGAGTCCAGCGACATAGCCGTTATGCTAACTGCTGGTTCCCTCCTCAAGATATCTTATTATGCATGTGCAAAATTTATCAAACCCAAAAAAATCCAAAATCTAGATGCGAATATCAAGCATTTCAGAAAACATATTCTCAACCTGTATTAGAAAACTGGCTATAATAAAATATCTTATTAGTAAAGCTAGCTAGTTGTTTAACATATGGGGTTCTGTTGTCAATTAATAAAACAAGAGCCTTCTTTAATTTCATTAATTTTTTAAGAATTATTTTATATAACTTTATTGATTTATTTAAATTTGACTGGAGAGGAACACAGAGAGGATATGCCGGCCCCCTATTATTATTATTCTTAATTTGCTATAGAGTATGTGTGGTCACCAGAGAGAGAAAGGGAGAAAGCAAAGCACTAGGTCCAGGACTGAAACTATGGTTGGCCACGTGGGAGACCAAAGGCATTAACCATGCCACCTGCTGGCAGCAAAACAGCAGTGTTGTTAAATTTACAATTTGCTTGAACCTACTTGAAAGGGATGTTCCAACCGTATTTAACAGATCGGAAGTGTTCAGAGGCTCTGTTGCAGTGCCATACACTACTAAAAGGCTGCTGCTCAGAGACTAAGGTCATGTCTCTGAGAGTACCAGGATCGGTTTCCCACCCAACTTAAAATAGGTTATGTTGTACACCTGTAATCCTAATTAGCTGGAAGGCTGGGGTAGAAGAATTCCCAAGGTGGGAAGACCCTGTTAACAATCAATGAATCAGGGAACCAGCAGTTAGCGTAATGGTTATGCCGCTGGACTCCCACGTAGTCGAGCACAGTTCGCGTCCTGGGCCCGGTGGCTTAAAACTCACGCCGGGTGCGTGTGCATACGTGCCCAAGATCCCGAGAGGAGAATGGAGGAGAAGGGACTGCAGTGTGACCATCCCCCCTGGGGGGTGATTTCTTGCTTTCTGTCTCTCTGTCTCTGTCTGGCGAGCGCACGTGCCCTATAGCGAAAACCTCTCAAAAAAACAAACAAACAAACAAACAAAAAACAATCAATGAATCAGGGACCAGCAGATGGCATAATGGTTAATGTCAGTGTACTCCTACACAGTGGGACCCTGGTTGGAGGCCCAGACCTGGAGGCTTAAAACTCATGCTGGGCGCTTGTACATGCATGCTCAAAATCCCAGGATGAGAATGTAAGAGAAGGGATTGTAGCATGGCAATACCCCCTTGGGGGTCATTTTTTGCTTTCTGTCTGTTTCTCTAGCAAGCAAGCATGCCCTTTAGCAAAAATTCCCCCCCAATAACAACAACAAAAAAAGGTCAATGAATCAATCTCACTCTCACAATTAAATGAACTTTTCAAAATTTAGGAACACTCCAAAACACACACACACACAAACACAAACACACACACTACTTGACTCCAGCAAAATAATAAATGAAAACCAAAGAGTCATTAAGTTTTACAAACCTAGTATTCTTAGAGTTTCTTTTCTTGTTATTTTTGCTATAGGGCGCGTGCACTCGCCAAAAGACAGAGAGACAGAATGTGAGTAATCGCTCCCAAGGGAGGGTATGTCCACGCAGCAATCCCTTCTCCTTCTCTTCTGGGGATCTTGGGCACGCACGCACACACACCTGACGTGAGTTTAAGCCACTGGATGCAGGACGCGAACTGCAGTCAACTATGTGGGAGTCCAGAGACGTAACCATTACATCATCTGCTGGACCCTATTCGACAGTTTTAATTAGTAGCACAATGTATGGCATATTGTGGACAATTAAATGAGTGTTGTGAATCAATAAGTAAATAATACTCGAGTACCTAATTCTATTATTTGTATCTAATGATAGTTTAGGAACTATTAGTTGTAATTTGTTCTTAAGTAATTATTATCAAAACATCTATACTGTAGTTTGAACAGATCAACTCCCTGCAAGACCATGTAGAAAAAACTTCATTTCTCCAGGTATGCTGAATTTGAAGTATGGCTGCAAATCCTTTGATATACTTCCATTTAAAAAGAGAGGGCCAACTTTTCTCCCCTTGAATGTGGTTGGAACTCACTTCTTATGAACAAAATGTGGCACAAATGACAATGTGTGATATCTGAGACTAGGTCATAAAAGATACTGCCACTCCGGCCTTGATCTCTCCTGGATCACCCCCTCTCAGAAAAGCCAGCTATCATGTTGTACCCATACTCAAGCAAGCTGCAAAGAAGTCCCTATGAGGAAGAACTAAGGCCTCCTATTAACAACCAGCACTGACTTGACAACTGTGTTACATGAGGCAACTTGAAGCACATTCTCCAGTCCCATACAAGCCTTCAAATGACTGTAACCTAGCCAACATCATTACTGAACCCTTATGAGAAATCCAATACAGAGTTTACCAGCTAAGTACTCTCAAATTCCTTTCCTATTGCAACTTTGAGACTAAATGCTTACAACTCTTTTAAGATACTTCTGGAGTGGGACAGGCAGATGGCGAAATGGTTACATCACTGGACTCCAAGTAGTTGATGCGGTTTGAGTCCCGGACCCAGTGGCTTAAAATTCATACCGGGCAAGGGGTAAAAAATTCTAGGAACTAGAAATGAAAAATTTTTGATAATATGCATGATTAAGTCATTATGCAGTATATACTGGATGAGAAATCACATTTTGTATGCTGTGATGATGCTTAGGGAAAGTTTGTTATGCTGTGATGATGCTTAGAGAAAGAATGTAAATTAAGTTACAAAAAAAGTTTCAGAAGAAAAATCCATTCGATGACCGCAGTAAGATATATAGCCCCAGCTAGGTGCTACTTTATAGGATGCGTAAAGTTAGACTTGTGTTCATGGAAATGTATTTATCAGCTGTGTTTGCTATGAAAATATTTAGATTAATTAAGATCTTTAGTAATTCAATAAAATGTGGGGGGAAAATAGTATAGAAAGTAAACATAGATACCAGAGACAGTGTGGGAAGAGAGTGGGAGATGGCAGAGGGTAAGAAATAGGGAATCAAGGATAGGGGGAAAAAAAGCAAAATATACAGGAAACAAGAAACAGAAAATTTGTTGACAATAATATGTATGTTGATGTGCTTGATTGAGACAATATACAGTGTACTCTGGATGGAAAATCTCATTTTGTATGTTGTAATGATGTACAGTGAATGAACGTAAATAAATAAATTTAAATTAAAAAAAAATTCATACCGGGCATGTGAGCACCAAAATCCTGAGGAGAATGGAGAAGAGACTGCGGCGTGGCCATTCCCTCAATGGGTGGTTTCTTGCTTTCTGTCTCTCTGTCTCTCCAGCAAGTGCATGTGCCCTATAGCAAAAATCTCTTAGAAAAAAAAAAAAAAAAAAAAGCTTTTGGAGTACCTTAGGAAAATCAGTTCAAAGTGAGATCTAATGAACAAGAGTAACTTTCTTTACAAGAAATGAAATCTGAGTTTCCCGAAAAAGATCTTAGAGACTAAACTGGATTAGGAAAGAAACAGATAAAGCCAAATTTACTTTAAAAATTAATTGCTAAATGGGTCAGAACTGGCACGGTAGTTAAGGCACTGGACTCCCACAAGGCCTACTGAGGTTTGAGCTTCAAACCTGGCAACTTGCTTTCTGACTCTCCTTCCCGCTCCCCACTATGAGTGCAATGAGAGCACTACAATGAAATTAAAAAACAGTAACAAAATTAAATAATTCTTTGAAGGAAAAATTAACCATTAGGAAATGAACATGAAATTGTTTAGTTGATTAGGAGACTAATTTTCTTTCTTTTTTTTTTGGTAGAGGTTTTTGCTACAGGGCACGTGCGCTCGCCAGACAGAGAGAGAGAGAGAGAGAGAGAGAGAGAGACAGAAAGTGAGAAATCCTCCCCCAGGGGGGCAGGCGACACCGCTCTCCTTCACTCTCCTCTCGGGATCTTGGGCATGCACGCACATGCCCGGCATTGAGTTTTAAGCCACCGGGTCCGGGACGCGAACCGCAGTCAACTACATGGAAGTCCAGAGACAGAGCCATTACGCTAACAGCTGGTCCCATAGAAGACAAATTTTCAAAGACAAAAATGATGACAACAAGTAACCTGAAAACACTGAGTCTAAGTCCTTGCAGACCCGAAACATAAAAGCTTAAAGAAATAATTACATATTACAAAAAATACACTTTTTATTCTATTATACTCAATTGTAAGATATCTAGGTATTTGAATTGTCAATATAGCATATATATTTGTATACACACACACAAAGCATACCTACAATGCAACAGAAAAAAATATTTTCATAATGAATTTATTTAATTTGCTGTAGGGCACACACACTCACCAGGGAAAGGGAGACGGGAAGAGAGGGGAGGGAGGGAGAGAGAGAGACAAAGTAAGAAAGCAAGCCACCATATCCTGGATTTGAACTGTAGTTGGCCATATGGGAGGGAGTATGGGGCCTAGACCGCCATGCTGCCTGCTGGCCCCCATTCCCCAATTTTTTTTGTTTTTTTTTTAAGCATAGTCACTTTCAATGAAACTAAACGGGATTTTAACGTGTAAAGAAATTTCTCCTTTGTTCGGGAACCAGCAGTTAGCGTAGTGGCTATGTCGCTGGACTCCCACGTGGTCGACCGCGGTTCGTGTCCCAGACCCGGTGGCTTAAAACTCACGCCGGGCGCTATGCGTGTGTGCCCAAGATCCCGAGAGGAGAATGGAGGAGAAAGGATTGCGGCGTGACCATCCCCCGTGGGGGGTGATTTCTCGCTTTCTGTCTCTATGTCTCTCTCTGTCTGTCTGGCGAGCGCACGCACCCTACAGTGAAAATCTCTCCAGAAAAAAAAAAAAAAAAAAGAAATTTCTCCTTTGTTCCAAACCCCACCTCAAATATACTAAAAGTAAAAAAGATCTAACTCTACAAAGAAAACATGATAGATTCAAACAAATTTTGGGTAAAATAGTTAAGTGGATAAGAGCGGAAAAAATATAGCTGAAAGAAGCTACAGAGGGACATATCAACGAAGAGAAAAATTCACCCCAAACACTAAAAAAGCTTAGGACTTAAGAGCATCAATTATTAGGCCAGCAGGTGATATGGTGGTTAAGGTGCCAGATTTCCACATGGCTGACCATGGTTGTAGTCCCAGACCTGGCAGCTTGCTTTCTCACTCTCCCTCTCTTACTCTGTTTTTGCTGGTCAAATTAAAGAATAATAATACACAAATAAAATAAGTAATTTTTAAAAAAATAAAAATAAAAAAACAAGTATCTCTAAAGTTAGGAATAGGGTCAGCAGGTGGCACAGAAGTTAAGGCTGTTGGACCCCACATGGTCAATTGCTGGTTTGAATCAGGGACCTGGCAGTTTGAAAAACATGCCGGGCACATGTGCATTTGTGTCCAAAATCCTGAGAGGAGAATAGAGATGGCATGCAGCATGGCCATCCCCCCCACCCCAGGCGGGGATGATTCCTCATGTCCCATCCATCCATCCGGCAAACGCATGCACCCTGTAGCAAAAACTAAAAATAATAATAATAATACACCGAAGAAGGTAGGTATAATTAAGAAGGGAAAAGCAGGGCTGGCTCCATTGGCACAGCAGTAATGTGTTGTTCAAAAGACACCATATGGGCCAGAAGATGGCATGGTAGTTAACATGCTAGACTCCCACATGGCTGACCATGGTTTAAGTACTGAACCCAGGACTTAAACTTGGCTTGAAACTCATACCAGACACATCTGTGTGTATGCCCAGAATCTCAAGAGGAAAACGGAGAAGGGACTACTGCACAGTCATCCCTCTAACGGGGTGATTTCTCACTTTCCCTCTCTCTCTGTCTTTGGCAAGCACAAGTACCCTATGGCAAAAACCTTAAAAAAAAAAAAAAAAAAAAGGCACCAGCTATCTCGCATGGGCAATGATGGTTCCAATTCCTGGCCTAGTCAGCCTGTGACAAACCGGGCATGCTGCAAGTGCCCAGGATCCAGTGGACTGCAAGACAGAAATCACTGTATGACCAGACCCAGTGAAGGTTACTCATAAATCTCTCAGAGTGTGCATATGGTCTATTATGAAGAACAGGGGGAAAAAAAGAAAAACCGGAAAGCAAGAGAGGAAAATATACAAAAGAATGGTGAACCTCCTCAAATATTTCACTCAACAATCAGACTATCGTATTTCAAGGTCAAAGACTGAAAGATACTTCTCTTAGAGTGTGTGTATATGTATGTGTGTGTGTGTGCATATATATATACATATAAGTGTGTGTGTGTGTAGTATATACACACATTTATTTTTTTGGAGAGATTTTTGCTATAGGGCGCGTGCACTTGCCAGAAAGACAGAAAGTGAGAAATCATCCCCCAGTGGAGATGGCCACACTGCAATCCCTTCTACTCCATTCTCCTCTCGGGATCTTGAGCACACATGCACATGCGCCCAGGGTGAGTTTAAGTCACAGGGTCTGGGACTCGAACTGTGGTCAACTAAAATGGGAGTCCAGTGACATAGCCGTTACGCCTAGGTACATATCCCTTTCCCCGTCTTTTTTGTGTCTTTTTTTTTTTTTTTTTTTTTTTTTTGCTCTTAGAGAATATTATCAGTCCAAGAGATATGCCCATTTTTCCCCAACAAGAAATCCTGTTCACTGTTGTACTATCCTTCAGTACATGCCAACAGAAACTTTCAAGTACGTACGTAAGTACATATGTATTTATTTATGGTCACAGTCACAGGGCACGTGTACTCTCCAGACCCAAAGAGAGGGAAAGGAAAAAGCACCCACCAGGGGATGGCCATGCAGCTATCCTTTTGCCTCACTTCCCCTCTCAGGATTCTGTATGTATGCACATGTACTCCGTGTTTTTTTTTTTTTCTTTTTCCCAAGCTGCTAGGTCAAAGACTCAAACCGCATGGTCGACCATGTGGGATCCTGCTATTCTAACCTCCATATCATCTACTGATCCCCCCAATTCACTTTCAGTACACCTCTTTCAGTCTTGAAAGAATAACAAGGATCATACAAAGTTCAAGCAAAACTCGTATAACAAAAGGCAAACAAAAACAAACAGTAAAGAACCCAGCCTCTGTGGCAGTTAGTAACAGACTGCAGTGCTGGAAGCTACATGAAAACTAGAGTCCATGGGAACCAGCAGTTAGCGTAATGGCTGGGTCGCTAGACTCCCCCGTAGTCGACCTCGGTTCGCGTCCCGGCCCCGGTGGCTTAAAACTCACGCCGGGCGCGTGTGCATGTGTGCCCAAGATCCCAGAGAATGGAGGAGTAGGGATTGCGGCATGACCATCCCCTCTGGGGTGTGATTTCTCGCTTTCTGTCTCTCTGTCTTTCTCTGTCTGTCTGGCGAGCGCACGCACCCTGTAGCAAAAACCTCTCTAAAAAAAAAAAAAAAACTAGAGTCCATGTCCCTAGCCCAGTTGACCTGAAACGTGGCAGACATGCAGATGGCACCAAAGATCGTGAAGAGCTAGAGGTATGAGAGAATCATGACTAGACTGTTGGGAGATGTTGCTTCCTCCTCCTCTCCGTCTTCCTTCCTCAGTTTTTTCTGTTTGTCTATGTCTCTCTCTCTCTCTCTCTCTCATGCATGTACACATGCTCTCGGTATCACGAATTAAGGAAAAAAAAAAAAAAAAAAGTGAAGAGGGACCACCAGATGGCAAAGTGATCACATGGCTGGACTCCCACATAGTTGTCTGTGGTTCGAGTCCTGAACCCAACAGCTTAAACTCATGCCAGGTGAGTGTGTATGCATGCCCAAAATCCCAAGAGGAGAATCAAGAAGGAACTGCGGCAGGGCCATCCATCCTGGGTGGGATGATTTCTCGCTTTCTGTCTATCTGTCTCTGTCTCTCCTGTGAGTACATTCACCCTACAGCAAAAAACTCTCAAAAATACTGAAGAGAAATTCTGAGAAAATAAATAAAATGTACAAAGAAAAAAGATTTTAACTGTTAATTTATATACTGAAATATAAGAAATACTAGATTACTGAAACAGATTGCTATGAAAATTATAAATTCAAATAACATTAACAGAGCCCCTTTAATGTGTATAAATATACATTTTTGTAAAGTTCATTTCTTCATAGAGAGAGAGAGACACACACACACACATAACACCCTCAACAAGTCCTGACATCACAATCTAACGCTAGCCCTTATTAATATAGAAAGGGGGTACAGTGTATTCTGGAAGTTCTCCAGACTTGAACCATCCAAGTAATTGAACCAAGTAATTCTATATGGAATGTTCTCACGTAGAATTACTTCACAGAGAATTGTATTTACCACTGCCCTATTGACTGGGACTAAAAACCATACATTTTATACCTCTATTATATATAGCATTTGCAGTTTAAAAACAAACTAAAATTGTAACAACTCTAAAATTTGACAGAAAGTCCTGGGGATAAAAATAAAGATATTTCAGGGACCAGCAAGTGGCATGATGGTTAAGATGCTGGATATTCCCACATGGCCGACCACATTTCGAGTCCTGGACCTGGTGGCTTGCTTTTTCTCATTCTCTTTCTCTCTCTGTGTCTCTCTCTGGTCAAATTAAAATTAATGAATGAATAAATAAAATAAAAAATAAATTATTTAAAATAAATAAATAAATAAAATTAAAATAAAGATATTTCCCAGAGAGTAGAACACAGACTGAAAATGGAGAGGAAAAACAGTAAATTATGAAGAAAGTACAATATCTGGCTAATAATAGTTCTGAGAAGACAAAGTAGAAAGTATGAAGGTGAAAAAACTACTAAATAAAAATTTCAGAACTGAAAGACTTAATAAAATATATATCATCGGGACCAGATACCATTATACCAGATGGTATAATGGCT
Source organism: Tupaia belangeri chinensis (assembly GCF_000334495.1). Classification (NCBI taxonomy): domain Eukaryota; kingdom Metazoa; phylum Chordata; class Mammalia; order Scandentia; family Tupaiidae; genus Tupaia; species Tupaia belangeri. The sequence goes on along the minus strand of NW_006159835.1, from coordinate 3,446,857 downwards.
AAATCACTGAACTCCCATGTAGTTGACCGCCATTTGGGTCCTGGACCCGGTGGCTTAAACTCAGGCTGGGCACATGTGCATGCATGCCCAATATCCAAGGAGGAGAATGGAGAAGGGATTGTAGCGTGGCCATCCCCCCGGGAGGGGTGATTTCTCGCTCCTGTCTCTCTGTCCCTTTCTGTTGTGCCCTATAGCAAAAACCTCCTCAAAAAAAAAAGTATCATCATTAAATTTCTGAAGCTGAAGAGTGATAAAAATTCTAAAAGCTCTAAGGGAGAGTAATTACAATAGAATATGGAAAAGCTTAGGAGTAAAAATAGCTAACACTGTTCCAACGCAATATTGGGGCCCAGCTCAATAACGCAGCAGTAATGCACTATCAAGAAATGCCGGATCCTGCATGACAACTCCTCCCATCCTCCTTCATCCTCCTGTCAGGATTTTGGACACACAGGCACATGTGTCTGGCATGTTTTTCAAGCAACCAGGTGGAGACTCGAACCACACAGTAGTAAGTCATGTGGGATCCAGCCACTTGAACCACCATGTCACCTGGCTAGCCCTCTATAATTTTTCTTTTAAATATTATATAATAAATAAGCAAAAACACGCTAATGATAAAAATTCCTAAATACCTAGCATAAAATATGCAGCTTCAATTAAGCAAATTGTTATTAAATAAACATTCATGAGAAACCTTTCAAAATGAAATTATTTTCAAGCTGGGCTCTAGAATTCCATCTATCACAAACAGTCCAATGGATCTAACATCATTTTCCTTAGCCTGGTACTGCTGAAAGTATGAAAGTACAGTTATTCCACAGTATTCGACCTTTAGTGAAAACATGTATATACTAATTTCTGAAAACCACTACTTGAACCAGTGGTCAAATAATTTTCTTTTCTTTTCTTTTTTTTTTTTTAAGATTTTTTGTCATACAGCATTGTACACTTGACAGAGTAAGACAGAGAAGGAAAGTGAGAAATCACCCTGAGGGGGATGGCCATGCCACAGTAACTTCTCCTGGGAGTTTAGGCACACACACACACGCACACACACCTGGCATGATTTTCAAGCCACCAGTCCAGCACCTTAACCACGATGTCACTTGCTGAACGCAAGAACCACTGTCTTAACCTAGGCAACAATATTTTCTGATTCCCAAGGAAATAATTTAGGACCAAGGGAAGAAGAGATGAGGAAAGAATAAGCCAAAACTGTTTCTACAAAGCATTGTGATCCAACTAGATTTTGTTTCATTTTGCTAGAGGGTACATGCACATGCCAGAGAGAGACAGAAAGAGAGGAAAATACACCCATCAAAGGGGGAAGGTCATACCACAATCCCTACTCCTCCATCTCCCTCTTTTCAGGATTTTGGGATGCGCACACCCACATCTGCCTGGAGTGTTTTCCAAGTTGCCAAGTCTGGGACTTGAACCATGAGATTAGCCATATGGGATCTGGTGCCTTAATTATCAGATCACTGGCTGGCCCAAAGGGTATTACAAGGTAAAAACCATGAAAATCTACAAACGTTTATGGACCAAGACATCTACTAATTTTGTTGACAAAGAGAAGGGAAAAAAAATAGAAGAAAATAGACAGAGGAAATGGTATTTCAGACAAACCTATTTCACTGAACTGTTTATGATCACCACCACTGTAATTCAGGAAATTCACTTATGTATCACTGCAGTCAACATGTTCACTGATCACAGCATACAATGCTTCAAACATTCTTACTCATAAAAATTTAAAGTTCAGTCTACACAGGAATGTAGGTGAGAATTATTAGCCATGACTAGCTAAAATCACACTGAGAAATAGAAACTTGCAAATCCTTGTTATAAACATTGGTGTATTATGTTCCCCCTTTATATACTCAATAAACATTACCTAGGAATTGGTCTGATATACATAACTTTTCTTTTTTTAGGTTTTTGCTATAAAGTGTGAGCACTCACCAGAGAGGAGAGAGAAACACACACACAGAGTTAGGAAAGTGAGAAATCATCCCCCAGGGGGACGGCCATGCCACAATTTCCTCTCCTCCATTCTCCTCTCAGTATCTTGGGCACACAGGTACACACACCCGGCATGATTTTGAAGCCACCGGGTCTAGAACTCAAACCACAGTTAGCCATATGGGAATCCAGCTGACTTAACCACTACGCCACCTGCTGGCCCCAATATACATTAATATTAAAGAAAAGAAACAAATATGAAGGGGCTTATAAGTGTCCCCCTACTATAATACTGATCTTTTAAATTATTAAATTTGTTACAAGCCTTTAGCTCTGCCATAAATTTTTAATCTATCAAAATAATTTTTTCAGAATTCCAGTTACTCTCATATTCTTAAATAATGGAAAAGGGGTGAAAGAAATAAGACTTTCAAGCTGTTTTAAAAACAGAACCATGATCAGAATAAGAAATGGATTTAATAAATACTGACAAACTGGTATTTAATAACTAAGATAACCAACTCAACATTCTGAAAGCAAAATTTGATGAACAACAATAGCAATTTAAAATACAACTCACAAAGTTAGTCCTTAAAATACCTAAAGATCCATACCTCTGTGTCCAGGAATTGATATAAGCAAATATCTTGAGAGTATGTTCCTTTCTGAGCTGCAGTCCATCACCACCTTCTATATCTGATACTGAAATAAAGTAGAAAACAGAATATAAATTATGAATAAATAATGTTAATCTAATCATCTCAAAATAAAGCCTAGAGTTACAAATGCAAACATTTCTGATTGCTATTCTTTTGCTTTCATCAAGGAAATTCGTAGCTTATTTAGTGACTAACTTGAGCATAAGAACACTTTTTTGAGAAATGCATTGGGGGTGGAGGTGACTCTGCCAATTGTTCTAGTATTATCTCTAAACTCCAAAATCCACCTTTCTGATCTATGTTTTATGATGCATGGGCAGGGATCTACAAGCTACATCTTCCACTTCTGGTTGGCTTCCTGTTAAGATATTCCTTCAATGCTTACAGGGCAAGATATGACCACTAGAAAGCAGGACGACAGACCAAAGACTTGTTAAGCTTGCTATACGTTAAAGTTATAACCCAGCAGTGGCACTGATTCCAGCCTCCATCTTCTCTTAACACTCCAAGAACCGGTCTCATGGTACCCCTCCTCTTAAAGGTACTAGCAATAACCAGGCAGTATCCCCTCTATGATCCTACCTTCCTTCACCAGGCCCTCCTTTAAGTTATATTGGGTCGAGAGTCATGACACATTTTCATGCATAGAAAAACAGAAAATTATGTCATGACTTTCCCAACAAAATAATAGATTCTGACAACCCTCCTTTTCTTTGCTTTCCTAGATTTAGGGAAGACAGCTGCTTCCTGAAGTTATCACCACCATCATCCCCAGGTTCACTCTTTGTGTTTTAAACATCCAATATCTGTGGGAACCAGCAGTTAGTGTAATGGCTAATGTCGCTGGACTACCACATAGTCAACTGCGCTTCGCGTCCCGGATCCGGTGGCTTAAAACTCCCGCCGAGCGCGTGTGCGTGCATGCCCAAGATCCCGAGAGGAGAATGGAGAAGGGACTGCGGCGTGATCATCCCCCCTGGAGGGTGATTTCTCGCTTTCTGTCTCTATGTCTGTGTCTGTCTGGCGAGCGCATGTGCCCTATAGCAAAAACCTTTCAAAAAAAAAAAAAATCCAACATCTGTGTAATTATTTCCTTTTATTAAATCCCCTCTTTAATGTCTTGTTCGGGCCTTGACTGACACATTGACATTTCATTTGCTACTGTACTGTATTACTACTGTAATGCTATATGAGGAAGTAAAAGTTAAATCAAGTCAAGAAACCCAAAGAAAGAGATATATAGTTTATCTTGTGGTCCAAATAAGTCTTCTATTGTATTAGGTGGTCTGTAAAGACATGACATATGTTTGCATGTTTTTCTATGCAAGAATATGTCATGACTTTCCCAATGATCTGATAAAATGTTTGATTTTATACACAATCACATGATCTGGGATTAGAAAACTTTTCTGTAAAGAACCAGAAAGTAATTTTTTTAGGATTTACAGACCACACACTGTCACAACTATGCAACCCTGCTGTTATACGGTGAAAACAGCCACTGACAATATGTAAACAAATGGTGGCCATGTACAAAAGTAAGCAGCTGGCCAGATTTGACCCAAAGGCCATAATTTGCAAACTCCCTGCTACACATATGAAAGCCAATGGGACCAGCAGTTAGTGTAATGGCTATGTCACTGGACTCCCATGTAGTCGACCGTGGTTCACGTCCTGGACCCGGTGGCTTAAAACTCATGCCGGGCATGTGTGCATGCATGCCCAAGATCCTGAGAGGAGAATGGAGGAGAAGGGATTGCGGCGTGGTCATCCCCACGAGGGCTGATTTCTTGCTTTCTGTCTGTCTGTCTGTCTGTCTGGTGAGCGCGCGCACCCTGTAGCAAAAACCTCTCCAAAACAAACAAGCAAACAAAAAAACAAATGAAAGCCAACAAGATAGTATAACCTGTGGCATTTAAATTTTCTGTGTCTTAGAAATCATCATAGGCCAGCAGGTGGTAGAGTGGTTAAGGCACTGGACCGCAGATCAAGTCTCAGACCTGGAGGCCTGAAACTCACACCGGGCACCTGTGTGTGCATGCCCAAAATCCATAGAGAAGGATGGAGAAGGGATTGCTGCGTGATCATCCTCCCAGAGGGTGATTTCTCTTTTCCCTCTCACTCTCTCTCTCTTGTCTCCCAGGCAAGCACACACAATCTATGGCAAAAACCTTAAAAAAAATAAAAATAAAAATGTTTAAAATATGAAACTATCACACCAGCCAAGTAGTGTGGTGGTTAAGACACGTAGATCCTATAGAGCCAACTGCCTGCAGTTCAAGTTCCAGAACCAGCAGCTTGAAAAACATGGCAGGTATTTATGACAAAAATCCCAGGAGGAGAATGAAGAAGGCACAGCCTGTAGCTATCAGCCAGGGGAGTGATTGCTCACTCTCCTCCTTTTTCTCTCTGTCTCTTTCTAGCAAGCACATGTAAAAACTGCACCAAAAACTAAAAATAAGTAAAATATTAAACTATCAAATCAAAATATCAAACTTCATTTGTATTCCTTATTCTTGAGTAGTTATTAAGGATATACTGTAAGTCAAAAGTTTAATTGGAAGGAGAAAACTTTTAAAAAATAAGAAAAGGGGGAAACCATAAGTTGGCATAGCTATGTCACTAGACTCCCATGTAGTTGACCGCGGTTGAAGTCCCAGACCTGGTGGCTTGAACTCACACCGGGCGCATGTGTGTGCATGCCCAAGATCCTGAGAGGAGAAAGGAGGAGAAGGGATTGTGGCATGGCTATCCCTCCTGGGGGGGTGATTTCTTGCTTTCTGTCTCTGTCTTTCTGGCAAGTACATGTGCCCTATAGCAAAAACCTCTCCAAAAAAATAAGAAGAAGAAAGAAAGAAAGAAAGAAAAAGACAAGGGGGCCAGCAGGTGACGTGGTAGTTATGGTGCTGGACTCCCACATGGCTAACCATGGTTTGAGTCCTGGACCTAATGGTTTGTTTTCTCACTTTCCCTTTCTCTCTGGTCAAATTACAAAATGATAATAAATAAAATAATTCTTTAAAAATAAATTAAGAAAAGATTACCTTTTTTTCTTTAAGAGAGATTTTTGCTGTAGGGCACATATGCTTGCTGGGAGAGAGAGAGAGAGAGAGAGAGAGAGAGAGGCAGAAAGTGAGAAATCACCTCCCAGGGAGATGGCTACACTACAATCCATTCTGCTCTTGGTATAAGCACCCAGCTTCAGTTTTAGGTTGCTGGACCTGGGACTCAAACTGTGGTCGACTATGTGGGAGTCCAGCTACATAACCATTACGCCATCTCCTGATCTCAGGAAAGGTTACTTTTATTAGTGTGATAGAGAAAGAAATCAGACTGGGGCCAGCAGGTGGCGTGATAGTTAGGGGCACTGGATTCCCACATGGTCGACCATGGTTTGAGTTCCGGACCTGGTGGCTTGCTTTCTCACTTTCTCTCTCTCTTGCTCTGTCCCTCTCTGGTCAAAATGAAATAAAATAAATGAGTAAATAAAGTTAAATAAAATAATTTTTAAAAAAAAGAAAGAAATCAGACTGAAATTAGTGAAACAAAAAGTACTATCTGTTGGAAAGTAAATGGACAATTAGGTAAGTAAACTGAATTTCTATGTATCAAAATGTCTAGGGAACCAGCAGTTAGCGTAATGGCTATGTCGCTGGACTCCCACGTAGTCAACCGCGGTTCGCGTCACGGACCCGGTGGCTTAAAACTCATGCCAGGAGTGTGTGCGTGAGTGCCCAAGATCCCGAGAGGAGAATGGAGGAGAAGGGATTGAGGCGTGACCATCCCCCCTGGGGGATGATTTCTCGCTTTCTGTCTCTCTGTCTCTCTCTGTCTGTCTGGCAAGCACACGCGCCCTATAGCGAAAACCTCTCCCAGAAAAAGAAAAAAAAAAAAGAAAATGTCTAATACTTGAATTTGAAATTATAAATGAAAATGGTGAGTTGCTGAAGAAAACAGATTGTATATCATTTATTAACTTTTAACACACACATAAAACCACTGTGTTGTTATAAACGCATATAGAATTCCAGTATAAATATATACACTGTAATGACATACACCAACATCAAAAAGTGAGACTAAATCTATAGAAAAAGTATAAAGAAAATAGAGGGGGATGCTTTTAGATATATTGGCCAATTTTTATTTCTTTGAAAAGCCTTAATATAACCATTATATCTGAAAGGTACACATGTATCTTATGTTTAGGGTTTCTGTATAGATCCTATCTATTTTGTAATCAAATTTTTCCAGCCAAGTATGCCAGATTCAATAGATCCTCTAATTGATACTTTAAATAACAGTTTGTCCCCCAAAGGTTCATGTTTTGGAATCTAGTCCCCAATGTGATGGCGTTGCCTAGGTGAGACCCAGTGGACAGCAATTAGATGGCGCGCTGCATATACCTCCATTCTCCATGCTCTGTCTGTTATGCTGTAATGCCCGCCCAAACACTTGGGCTTTCAGTCCACCAGAATTTCGAGTCATATAACCTCTGTTTTTCATAAATCGCCTAAACCCAAGTATTTCTGTTAGCAATGCAACAAAAATGGTAAGATACCTTTTGTCACCACTCCTTCCCAAAACCTCACTGGAACAGAATAAAACATAAACTCATAAGGGCAAAAACAAGAAAATTTTCAGAAAAGAATTTCGCCTGCCTTAGTAAATTATATCAAGCTGAAAAATGAGACTGATAGTGGGGAACAGCAGCAGTAAATTTTGTCTCATGAAACCTCAGAAAAGCTCAAGAATTGCAAACACTGAATAATTCTGAATGTGGAAACACAAGTTGGGCTAAAAAAGAGTAAAGTCTCAATAAGAAGCTGTTAGACGTCTCTTTTATTTCTCCCTCCACCACCAATACACATACATTTTCTCGATTCCCAAAAGAACGTCTCCTTTCTAGAGATGCTGAACCATAAAAATCTGGCCTTCTCAGGACCACCAGGTGGTATGGTGGTTAAAGCACTGGACACTCCCATATGGCCAACCACTGAGTACTGGAACTAGTAGCTTGCTTTCTCATTTTCTTTCTCTCTCTCTGGTCAAATTAAGATAAATAAATAAATAATAAAATTCTGGGGGAAAAAATCTGGCCTTCTGAAAACCATGCATTCCCTCCTTCCTTCCTTCCCTCCTTCCCTCTCTCTCTCTCTCTCTCTCTCTCCAGCAAATGAAATGTGCTCTACAGAAAAATTTTATACACATGCACACGTAAAGATACAGTACAGTACTAAAAATGTATTTTTGGGACCAGCAGGTGGTGTGGTGGTTAAGGGCACAGGACTCAAACATGGCCAACTGCAGTTTGAGTCTCAGACCTGGCAGCTTGCTTTCTCACTTTCCCTTTCTCTCGCTCTCCCTCTGTCTCTCTCTGGTCAAAATAAAATATAATAAATAAATAATAAAGTTAATAAAACATTTATTTTTAAAAAGAGAATATATATATATATATATATATATATATATGTATATATTTTCTATTTGCTATAGCACAAGTACATTCACT
>NW_006159835.1:3423370-3438140 GCF_000334495.1 Tupaia belangeri chinensis | reverse complement strand
GCTTGCTGGGAGAGAGAGAGAGAGAGAGAGAGAGAGAGAGAGAGGCAGAAAGTGAGAAATCACCTCCCAGGGAGATGGCTACACTACAATCCATTCTGCTCTTGGTATAAGCACCCAGCTTCAGTTTTAGGTTGCTGGACCTGGGACTCAAACTGTGGTCGACTATGTGGGAGTCCAGCTACATAACCATTACGCCATCTCCTGATCTCAGGAAAGGTTACTTTTATTAGTGTGATAGAGAAAGAAATCAGACTGGGGCCAGCAGGTGGCGTGATAGTTAGGGGCACTGGATTCCCACATGGTCGACCATGGTTTGAGTTCCGGACCTGGTGGCTTGCTTTCTCACTTTCTCTCTCTCTTGCTCTGTCCCTCTCTGGTCAAAATGAAATAAAATAAATGAGTAAATAAAGTTAAATAAAATAATTTTTAAAAAAAAGAAAGAAATCAGACTGAAATTAGTGAAACAAAAAGTACTATCTGTTGGAAAGTAAATGGACAATTAGGTAAGTAAACTGAATTTCTATGTATCAAAATGTCTAGGGAACCAGCAGTTAGCGTAATGGCTATGTCGCTGGACTCCCACGTAGTCAACCGCGGTTCGCGTCACGGACCCGGTGGCTTAAAACTCATGCCAGGAGTGTGTGCGTGAGTGCCCAAGATCCCGAGAGGAGAATGGAGGAGAAGGGATTGAGGCGTGACCATCCCCCCTGGGGGATGATTTCTCGCTTTCTGTCTCTCTGTCTCTCTCTGTCTGTCTGGCAAGCACACGCGCCCTATAGCGAAAACCTCTCCCAGAAAAAGAAAAAAAAAAAAGAAAATGTCTAATACTTGAATTTGAAATTATAAATGAAAATGGTGAGTTGCTGAAGAAAACAGATTGTATATCATTTATTAACTTTTAACACACACATAAAACCACTGTGTTGTTATAAACGCATATAGAATTCCAGTATAAATATATACACTGTAATGACATACACCAACATCAAAAAGTGAGACTAAATCTATAGAAAAAGTATAAAGAAAATAGAGGGGGATGCTTTTAGATATATTGGCCAATTTTTATTTCTTTGAAAAGCCTTAATATAACCATTATATCTGAAAGGTACACATGTATCTTATGTTTAGGGTTTCTGTATAGATCCTATCTATTTTGTAATCAAATTTTTCCAGCCAAGTATGCCAGATTCAATAGATCCTCTAATTGATACTTTAAATAACAGTTTGTCCCCCAAAGGTTCATGTTTTGGAATCTAGTCCCCAATGTGATGGCGTTGCCTAGGTGAGACCCAGTGGACAGCAATTAGATGGCGCGCTGCATATACCTCCATTCTCCATGCTCTGTCTGTTATGCTGTAATGCCCGCCCAAACACTTGGGCTTTCAGTCCACCAGAATTTCGAGTCATATAACCTCTGTTTTTCATAAATCGCCTAAACCCAAGTATTTCTGTTAGCAATGCAACAAAAATGGTAAGATACCTTTTGTCACCACTCCTTCCCAAAACCTCACTGGAACAGAATAAAACATAAACTCATAAGGGCAAAAACAAGAAAATTTTCAGAAAAGAATTTCGCCTGCCTTAGTAAATTATATCAAGCTGAAAAATGAGACTGATAGTGGGGAACAGCAGCAGTAAATTTTGTCTCATGAAACCTCAGAAAAGCTCAAGAATTGCAAACACTGAATAATTCTGAATGTGGAAACACAAGTTGGGCTAAAAAAGAGTAAAGTCTCAATAAGAAGCTGTTAGACGTCTCTTTTATTTCTCCCTCCACCACCAATACACATACATTTTCTCGATTCCCAAAAGAACGTCTCCTTTCTAGAGATGCTGAACCATAAAAATCTGGCCTTCTCAGGACCACCAGGTGGTATGGTGGTTAAAGCACTGGACACTCCCATATGGCCAACCACTGAGTACTGGAACTAGTAGCTTGCTTTCTCATTTTCTTTCTCTCTCTCTGGTCAAATTAAGATAAATAAATAAATAATAAAATTCTGGGGGAAAAAATCTGGCCTTCTGAAAACCATGCATTCCCTCCTTCCTTCCTTCCCTCCTTCCCTCTCTCTCTCTCTCTCTCTCTCTCCAGCAAATGAAATGTGCTCTACAGAAAAATTTTATACACATGCACACGTAAAGATACAGTACAGTACTAAAAATGTATTTTTGGGACCAGCAGGTGGTGTGGTGGTTAAGGGCACAGGACTCAAACATGGCCAACTGCAGTTTGAGTCTCAGACCTGGCAGCTTGCTTTCTCACTTTCCCTTTCTCTCGCTCTCCCTCTGTCTCTCTCTGGTCAAAATAAAATATAATAAATAAATAATAAAGTTAATAAAACATTTATTTTTAAAAAGAGAATATATATATATATATATATATATATGTATATATTTTCCATTTGCTATAGAACATGTACATTCACTGGAGAGAGAGAGAGGGAAGGAAAGTGAGAAGGCACCCTCTAGGGGGAATGGGCACACGGCAATCCCTTTTCCTCCACTCTCCCCTCAGGATTTTGGGCACACATGCACATGTTGTCAGGCGTGAGTTTCAAGCCACTAGGTCCAGGACTAAAACTGCGCAGTCAACTATGTTAGAGATCCACCTTGACCACCACATCAACAGCTGGTCCCAAATGTGTGTTTTCTTTAAGTGTTAAAGAATGTACTTCAGGGGCCAGCAGGTGGCATGGTAGTTGGGACACTGGACTCCCACATGACCAAATATAGTTCAAGTCCCAAACCTAGTAGCTTGAAACTCATACCAGGCAGGTGTGCATGCATACCCAAAATCCCCAGAGAAGGAACAGAGGAGAGGCATGGCCATTACCCCTGTGGGGTGATTTCTTGCTTTCTCTCTGTCTCTTTGGCAAGGGCAAGTATCCTAGAGCAAAAAATCTCTCTCTAAAAAAAGAAAAAAAAAAATGCACTTCAGGTGGCCAGATGGAGTGGTTGTTAAGGCACTAGATTCCCACATGATTAACTGTAGGTTGAGTCCCAGACCCTGCAGCATGAAATTCAGACGGGGTACATGTAGATGTGTGCCCAAAATCCTAAGGAGAAGGGAAAAGGGATTTCAACGTGGTCATCACCCCAAAGGGTGATTTCCCACTTTCACTCTCTCTATACATATCTCTGTATCATGCATCCCACGACAAAAACCTAACAAACAAAGGCAAAAACAAAACAAAAAAGATTCCAGCCAGCAGATGGTATGGAGGCTAAAGTGGCTGGATCCTACATGGCCAACTTTGGGTTCAAGCCCCAGACCAGGCCACTTGAGAATCACACTGGGCATGTGTGCATGCATGCCCAAAATCTTGAGTAGAATGATGGTGAGGGGATTGTGATGTGACCATCACCCCAGGAAGTGATTTCCCAATTTTCCCGTCTGTCTGTCTCTGGCAAGCACACATCCCCTACAGCAAAACTTAAAAAATAAGTAAATAAAAAGCAATTCCATATTTTCAAACCATTGCTAATATGAAAGTATTAATATTAGCAATATTAATATGCTAGTATTTTTTAATACTAAGGTATTAAAAAATAAAAAATCAGAGCAAGGGCTAGCTCCACGGTAGCAGTAATACACAGCTCAAGAAAGGCCAGACTCCACATGGTAACCATGGTTCAAATCCCTGGCCTGGTCGGCCTTAAACACACTATGCAAGTGTGGGAATGCCCAAGATTCAATGGGTCGAAGGACTAGGGGAAGGATATCATGGCATAATGAGTACCCAGTGAAGGTGCTCATCTCAATCTCTCTGTCTTCCCCTCTCTCACCCTCCCTCCCAATTCTGTTGCATAGACAGGCACATACAATCATAAAAAAAAAAAAAAACAAAAACAGTTTTAATAAAAACAATGCAGTACTTTTTTTATGAAGAGGTGTGGTAAGCAAGAGATCACAGAAGCACTAATTTACAGTATTTGATTATGCCAGAAGACAGTGTACTCACCAGAGAGACAGAAGAGAAAGGGAAAAGAGTAAAACTCCCCAAGTGGTGCATGGTAATGCCTCAACCCCCTTCTCCTCCATTTCTCCATTTTGTTGGGATTTAGAGCATGCATGCAGACATGCTGGTATGTTTTTTAAGATTTAGAGCATGCATGCATACATGCTGGTATGTTTTTTAAGCTGTCAAGGCCAAGACTCAAACTTTGCTGGCAGCCTTCTGAGATCTGGCTCCTTTAATCACCAAGTTACAGGGCCAGCACTGCAGTACTTGAAATATCCACAAAAAAGTTAAAAACCACCACATCCAACCTACCCTTGTTTTTCATGATCCACACATAATAATATTAAGATTCTGCAATTAAGTACTGATGCCTAGTATGTGCAGGCACTATGAAACTTAGTAATTAACAGAGAGCTGAAATCATACAACTGCTAGTCTCACAGATCAAGACGTTAGAGAAGTAAACACAGATATACACATACATTTTTTAAATGTGGTAAAGTGCTACATAGGAAAAGAACCAGAACCACTGTGTGTTAAAAACTTTGTGTTCAGGAAAGGTCTCAAACTGGGACCAGCAGTTGGTGTAACGGCTATGTTGCTGAACTCCCATGTAGTCAACCGCAGTTCAAGTTCTGGAATCTGGTGGCTTAAATTCACGCCGGATGCGTATGCATGCATGCCCAAGATCCGGAGGAGGAGGGATCGCTGCATGGCCATCCCCCCGGGGGTTGACTTCTCACTTTCTGTCTATCTTCCTCTGTCTTTCTGGTGAACACACGCGCCCTATAGCAAAAAACTCTTAAAAAACAAAAACAAAAAAAAAAGGAAAGGTCTCAAATCAACATTTAAGTTAACACACCTTATGGCATAGCAAGATGTACACAAAGTCTCATGGCAGCAAACACCATCACTAAGAGAAGGCAAAGCAAGAGCATGAGGTTAGCAGAGGCTATGTCACACAGAGCCTCGCAAGTCAACGCAGGTCCTTTTATTCCTCCCATTCCCAGCAACTATTCCAACCAGGTAAAGGCTCAGTTCAACTTTCCATCTTCCTTGAAATCTTGCCTAATCCACTTAAACAAGAATTAATCTCTCCAGAACCCCCTCAACAATTCCTTATCAGTTTCCCAAATGACATGGCTGGATTTCTCTTTTGGATTAAAAAAAAAAAAAGAACGGTTTTGGTTAGTGAAAATTATATGGAGTATAAATAAGAACTAGATTTTTTTAAGAATTAATTATTTTATTTCTCATGACTCTATGAGGTTAATGAAGATACATGAAATACGTGTTGGAATAGCTTCAGAAGTGGTATCACTGTGTTATATCCAAGTAATTCAACACAGTATTCCAACTGCACAAGCATGCACTACCTCTCATAATTTGGGTACAATACTTACAGTACTGGAAGAGACTTTATGTTGTGTTAGCTTTTTGAGCACCCACATAATAATGGTAATCATTTTCACACTTATTTATATAGCAACTATGTACATACTTCTCTCCCCAAAAGAAAATTTACAGAAAACTACAATTTATAAGACAGATAAAAGTGAGCTTTTAATTTTGAAATGAGGGAGGAGTTCAAAACCTCCACTCCCTTGAAATAGGGACAATTCCATTTTATGAGTTTATAAACCATGATCACTACTATTGATAAAAATCTTCATGAAGAAGGACAATATCCTGTGGCTTGGTCACAACCCACCAAGCTTATTTTATATTTTTTTGAGAGAGATTTTTGCTATAGGGCATGTGCACTCTCAGAGACAGACAGACAGACAGAAAGTGAGAAGTTACCACACAGGGAGATGATCACATGGCAATCCCTTCTCCTCCATTCTCCCTTCAGATTTTTGGGTGTGTGTGCACACACCCTGAGTGTGAGTTTTGAGCCACTGGTTCCAACTGGAACTGCAGTAGACCATGTGGGAATCCAGAGCTTTAATCACTACACCACCTGCTGCCCTCCCCCAGTTCATTCTAAAATTTTTTCTTCATCTTTTCCACACAAATAGCATCTAATTCTGTCAAGTGTATTGATGTAATCAAAGTGTCGTATCTACAGTGGCAATTCCATGTTACCATATTTGTTTCCATATCAAAAAAGGAAATGATGGGCCCGCAGGTGGCATAGTGTTTAACTGCTGGATTCCCATATGGCCAGCCACAGTAAAAGTCCTGGACCCAGTGGCTTAAAAATTACACCAGGCGCACATGTGTGTGCATGCACCCAAAATCCCAACATATTCCAAGAACCTAATCCAGATGATAACAAAGTACTCATACCTAAAAATTACACTAAACTGACAATAAAAGAGCTCACAAAGGGGCAACATTGCAATCAAAACTCTTTTGGGTGGGGCCAGCAGGTCGCAGGGCGATTACGACAGCTAAATTCCACATCATCAGCTGTATAGTTTGAGTCCTAAACCCAGCAGCTTGAAAAAACACGTGTTTTGAGTGCTCAAATCCCAAGTGAAAAAGGGACTATGGCGTGGCCATCACGGGGGTGGGGGTTAGGGTCGGGGGGAGGTGTGTGCTTAATCTTTCCCCCAGAAGTACATGTCTGATAGCAAACTAAAACAAACTAAAAACCTAAAAAGTAGGAAAACAACATAGACCATTCATTAAATAAGAAACACAAATAGCCAATAAAACCATGAGCAGTTAGAGGCCAGCAAATGGCATGGTGGTCCCATACCTGGAGATTAAAAATCATGCTGGGCATGTGTGTGTGCATGGCCAGAATCCTGCCAGGTGCGTGTGCCCAAGATCCCAAGAGGAGAATGGAGAAGGGATTGCAGTGTGATTTCTCGTTTTATGTCTCTCCCTCTCTTGTCTTTCTGGCGAGCGCACACATCCTATAGCAAAAACCTCTCCAAAAAAAAAAAAAAAAAGAATATCTATTTGTAGTATTATTCATAATATCAGAAAACTGAAACCAAATAAACAGTAAGGAAATACTACATTTTGTTTGTTTGTTTGTTTTGTTTTTTGAGAGATTTTCACTATAGGGCACGTGCGCTCGCCAGAGAGACAGAGACGTAGAGACAGAAAGCGAGAAATCACCCAGGGGGGATGGTCACGCTGCAATACCTTCTCCTCCATTCTCCTCTTGGGATCTTGGGCACGCACGCACACGCGCCAGCGTGAGTTTTAAGCCACCGGGTCCGGGACACAAACCACGGTCGACTACGTGGGAGTCCAGCGACACAGCCATTACGCTAACTGCTGGCTGGTTCCCGGAAATACTACATTTTGGAAAAAGTGGAATATTATTAAGACAAAAACATATTTTCAAGAAAGTTAACAGTAAGGGAAATGATCAAACACATTAGGTGAAACAAGCAAGATAGTAAGCTACATTACATCTCGTTCTCATTTTTTTTAAAAAGTGTGTACCCAAAAAAGATATAAAAACATTTGAAAGTATCAAGAGACTCATCACTGGTAGATTAAGTTATGGATTATCTAAACCTGAATAGTTTTCAATTCCTCTACAGTGAGAATGTACAACCTTATAATGGGGTGAAAATGAGTTATGTTAAAGAGAGTAAGGTAGCCCAATTCATTTGACTACAGTCTGTTAAACATTGGTCAAGTCACCATCATAAAGTCAAGTCATTGGCTTACTTTCTGAACATGTAACAATTATTAAGAGTACACAGCCCATCAACACATAATACCTGTAAAGTATTTAGATGCAATAATTAAACATACAATGCTAAAGCTAGTTATCAAGTTACTACAGAGACAATACAGATAGCCTACCTAATAATCTATCAAATGCCTGCAATGCTTTATGCTTTATAAAGATAGCTGAATTGCAACTATGCACACTTTATCTTTGAATAGTCATTGGCTCATGAGGCTATATAAGCTTAGCCCTTGGTATGGTGGTTAAGGCAGGTGGATCCCACATGGTTAACTGTGAGGTGTAGTCCCAGACCCAGCACATTGAGAAACACACCAGGCACATGTGCATATGTGCCCAAAATCTTAAAAGGAGGGAGAAACAGAGAAGGAATTATGGCATGACTACTTATCCTATGGATTGCTTGCTTGCTTTCTCCCTCTCCCCCGTCTTTCTCCACCAAGCACATGCATCCTCTGCCAAAAAAAAAAATTTAAACACACACACACACACATATGCACTTATTAAGATTAATAGTCAAATAAAATCCCTGATTTCAGATCAGCAGGTGATATGAAGATCAAGGTGGCTATAACCCACATGACCATCCACACACATGTGTGTGCCCAAAACACGTAGAGGAGAATACAGAAGGTATTATGGTATTGCCACCCACCCAGAGTGTGCTTTCTCACTCTCTTTCTCTCTCCTTGGTGAACACAAACACCCTATAGCAAAAATTTTACAAACTAAAAAATTCCTGGGGTCAACAGGTGGTGCGGTAGTTAAGGTGCTAGACTCCCACATGGCTGACCACTATTCAAGTGCCAGACCTGGTGGCTTGCAAATAACATTGGGCACATGTGAATGAGTGCCCAAAATCCTAAGAGGAGAATGGAGAAGAGACTGTGGTATGGTCATTCCCCATAGGGACTGATTTCTCACTGTCTCTCTCATGGTACCTCTCCAGTGACCACACATGTCCTACCGCAAAGACCTTAAAGAAAGAAATTAATTACTACTACAATTTTTGAAGATACATAAAAAAATAATTTTTACTTTCCTGACTGAATACTGTACTCAATAACATCTTCCATCCACAGTGTCATAAAATGTATATGCTGTAGCCTAACTGTTAAAATGGCATGGGCTCTGGGCTGGTGTGCCATGTAGTTAAAGCGGTGGATTCCCATAGTTGACCACGGTTCAAGTCACAGATCCGATGGCTTGAAAATCACGCCAGAAAGGAACAGCAGATGGCATAATGATTACGTTGCTAGACTCCCATGTAGTCGACCGCAGTTCAAGGCCCAGATCTGGTGGCTTAAAACGCATGCCAGGCATGGGTATGTGCGTGCATGCCCAAAATCCCAAGAGGAAAATGAAGGAGAAGGGATTGCAGCATGGACATCCTCCCAGGGGGTGATTTATTGCTGTCTGTCTCTCTCTTCCAAGCATACATGTGCCTTATAACAAAAATCTCTCTTTAGAAAAACAAAACAAAAAACATACCAGGCATGTGTGCATGCATGCCCTAAATCCCAAGAGAACAGAGGAAAAAGAATTGTGGCATGGCCATCCCCCCTGGGGGTGATTTCTCTCTGGTGACCACATGTGCCCTATGATAAAAACAAAACCAAAACCAACCAAAAAAAAAAAAAGTTCATGGCCTTTTAACTTGATCTGGGATTAAGTCCTATTCAAATCTTGGTTCCACCAAATAACAGTTAAGCATGTTATGTAAATTCTCTAGGTTTTAAGTTAACTGAAAATCTTAACAATGTCTATCTCAAATAATTAGATAAAAAAAAAATAAGATGCATATTAAGTAGAAAGGAAAGTAATGAAACTGCTCAACAAAATAATCTGCTTTCAAAACAAAATTTAACAGAATTATTCTGAAATATAAACACCAGAGTATCTGAGTTTTAGCTTAGATTTGACTAAGCAGGTGACAGATGATCTTTAGTAAACCTATCCTTTCTGAGGTTCAATTTCTTCACCTTTAAAATTGTGGTATCAGGGCAGCAGGTGGTGTGGTAGTCAAGGGGCTGTACACTCCAACATGGCCAACCATGGTTCAAGTCCTGGACCTGGTGGCTTGCTTTCTCACTTTCCCTCTCTCTCTCTGGGGCTATCCATGATCAAATTAAAATAATTAAATGAATAAATTTTTAAAAATAAATAATTATTTTTAAAAGCTGTGGGAGCAATATTTACCCCTGCCTATCTCAAATGAATTGTCCATTTCGGTTAACTTTGTAAAATATAATTCACTAAACAAACACATAGAATAAAATCTACAACATATAAATTGCTTAAACGGTTGATGTACACTTAAAGCAATTTTAATTCTGCTCCTAGAGAAAATTACATTATTGAAGGTAAATAATAATCTCAACTTACAGGCCAGCCAGATGACCTTGTGGTGAAGGTAGCTGGATTTCATGTAACCAACTGTGTGCTTTAAATCTGGGGCCCAGCAGCTTGAAAAACACAATGGGTTTTTCAAAATCCCAAAAAGATAAAGGAGGAAAGGGAATGCTATGTGGTCATCCCCCTCAGGGATGCTTTAGCACTTTCCCTTTCTCTTTCTCTGTCTCTTCAGCAAGCATGTACCCTATAGGAATTTTTTTAAGATTATTAATTTATTATTATTTTTAATTTGCTATAGGACATGCACATTCACCAAAAAGAGAGACAGAGAGAGGAGCAAAGTAAGAAAACAAGCTGCCAGGTCAGGGACTCAAATGTGGTCATCCAGTGCTTTAACCACTATGCCACCTACTGCCCCCAACAGCAAATTTTTTAAAAAAATTAAAATAACCTCAATTTACTAATGAGCTCACTATGACGAAGGCTCAAAGCCTAACTTTAGGCCTAACTTCTCACCAGAAATGCTTTGAACTTGGTAAACTCAACAGAATGAACATAGGAATTTAAGTTAAAAACTTATCCTGGGCCAAACATGTGACACTGTGCTTAAGGTGGCTGGATCACACTTGAAAAACATGCCAGGTACATGTGTATGTGTGTCCAAAACCCCAAAAGGAGAACAGAGGAGAAGGAATGTCATTCCCCTGTGGGGGTGTTTTCTTACTTTACAACCTTTTCTCTCCCCTGCCATAAGTACCTGTACCCTGTAACAAAATTAAAGTACATAGGGGCCAGCAGGTGACATGACAGTTAAGGCATTGAAGTCCTATGTCTGACCACAGTTCAAGTCCCAGACTCAGTGGCTTGAAAATCATACCATGCATGCCCCAAATCCTGAGAGGTGAATGAAGGAGAAGGGATTGCAGAGTGGCCATCCTCTCTGTGGGGGAGAGGGCGATTCTCACTTTCCTTCTCATTATCTCTCTCTCTTTCTCTCCTGCAAGCATACTATGCACCTCACGGCAAAAAATTTAAAAAGAAAGAAAGAAAAAGAAAATCATACTGAGCACATGTATGTGCGTTCCCCAACTCCTAAGAAGTGGAGAAGGGATTGCTACATAGCCATCTCCCCTAGGCGGGGCAATTTCTCACTTTTCCTCTCTGTAGCGAGTGCACATATCCTATAGTAAAAATCTGAAAAAAAAATAAAGTTTTTTTTAAATGCACACGCACACACATATAAAATCCTAACCTGAATGCAACCCTGACAAACTGCAGTGGCAGAATTCATTCAATACATCCAAGCTTTTTAAGTTTCTTCCTAATTAAACACAAAATATAAGTAGAGAAAATGGAAATTTAGTACTGTTGAGGCTGGTTATTTATTTATTTATTTTATTTTTTTGGAAAGGGTTTTGCTGTAGGGCATGTACGCTCACCAGAAAGTCAGAGAGAGACAGAGAGACAGAAAGTGAGAAATCACTCCCCAGGGGGGATGATCACGCTGTAGTCCCTTCTCCTCCACTCTCCTCTCAGGATCTTGGGCGCACACACACCAGCCTGAGTTTAAGCCACCAGGTCCGGGACTCAAACCATGGTCGACTACATGGGAGTCCAGCGACATAGAGATTATGCCAAATGCTGGTCCTGAGATTGGTTATTTTAAAACAAAAGCCAGATAAATTATTTTGAAGTATAGTTTTCAATCTCAAGGGTATACCAATACCCTATTTAAAAATGAGATTTGGGGGCCCAGTGCAGTGACACAAGTGGTAGGCTACAATGGTGTGATACTAGGGCCACCCAGAGAATGCCTGGGGTTCAGGATTCCAGGTCAACCTGAACACGTCAGGCACAACCACTGTGAACACATACTATTGTGTGTGTATAGCTCTGTCTCTCTCATTGTATATCATGAAAGAAATAAACTTTTAAAAAGGAGAACAAGGGGATTCTTATTATAGAGTCATTAGCCTGGTTCCAAGAGCACACTTTAATGGGTATTTAACCTGTAGGCAAAATTATGTATCTGACACTTGTGTGTTTCCATCTTGAGAGTTTACAACTTCAGATTCTCAGAAGGACTAAAAGTGTACCTGGTAATATTAATCCTCTCTCCAAAAACTGCTAACAAAAAGAAGTTACTTGTTACCGTTTATTACCAGTTTTTAGAGTTTTTTTTCGTTACATCACATTCTATTCAATTTTTTTTTTACATTCTATTCAATTTTAAAATAAACAATCTGCATGAGATCTTTATATTTCAATAATTACCAAAAATTCCGTGCACATCTGACCTAAAGTCATACTATCGACATCGTATCTTTCTATTTAAAACACAAACTGTTGAGAACCAGCATTTAGCGTAATGGCTATGTCGCTGGACTCCCACGTAGTCGACCCAGTTCACGTCCCGGACCCGGTGGATTAAAACTTACGCCAGGCGCGTGTGCGTGCGTGCCCAAGATCCCGAGAGGAGAATGGAGGAGAAGGGATTGCGGTGTGGTCATCCCCAGGGGGGATTTCTCGCTTTCTGTCTCTATGTCTCTCTGTCTGTCTGGTGAGCGCACGTGCCCTATAGAGGAAAAAAAAACTCTCAAAAAAATAAATAAATAAATAAACGCAAACTGTTTACATTATATATTGACTAGTATGTCCAGGTGGACTTCAAGTTTTATAGTGTCTGTAAACTGATGAAAGTAGCTTCTGAAAACAAAAATTCTTTCTCAACATCAAAGTGAAATGTACCACCAAAAAAATATTTTACTTCTTCTCTTCGTTGGTCAAACTGTTAGAGGAAGTTATACTGAAAGATTTAATTCTGAGCATATTATTTTGGTACTTTAAACCTAAATTTCTAATCAGGTTCAATTAGTGCTCATCTTTGTACAACCCACAAGAGGAAAAAAGGGCAGGCTTAGTAAATAATTATTGTGTATGAGATTCAAAAAATACATAATCTACTTCAATTCAACAAGTGTTTTCCAAGCTTCATCCATCATGGCCATAGATAAATATTACTGTGGTGAGATACAGTAATATCCTCTGCTCTTAGGGGACTTAAAGAGTTTTGTGTATGGGATATAGAAACAAAGGAAAAATGAAACAATTTTAAAACTACAAAAAGAAAATGCAACTTGTAATGGCTTGGTGGTATTATAACTATATATAAAACTGCTGAAGTAAAATTTTAAAAAAGGGAAGCATCACTGTGAAATTACTGTTTAGGCAAATTTTTAAACTGAGTCTAAAGGTAATATTAAAAAAGAACGTCAGTAAAATCCTCTACTGTTCATTTTAAAACAGGTTTCCTGAAGGGTCTTGCATGGCCAGATTTTGTGAATCTGTGTTCACCTTAAGGTAATACAAGTTAAATTCTACTTCAATTCTCCACATTTCTAACTCTTCCTAAATTCATTCACTGCAGTTTTAGTGCTACTAACCAAAACTCTAAGAATTTCCCAAATCATCTTCAACAGGACCTTTCAAAACAATTAACATGTCATCTCCTTTCCAAAGGTAAGATCAACAAGCATCAGTTTTAGATACGATATTTAAAATAAATTTTTCCTGATTAAGTTTAAAATAACTTCAAAATCACCAACAAAATTAAGTACTTTTTCTTAATATATATTGGACTGCAAAGCTATTCATTTTCCAATTTGAGGACAAAATCATAATCACACAACTTGTATCTGAGATACAAAATACAGTTTACTGAAAGAAGTACTGAAGATTGTGTGTATCATTTCATAAACCACCTGCATCAAAAATTAAAGTATTTCAAAATTCAAACAATAGGAAAACTCAGGATGACAAGTAGCTGGAATATGTGCAAAAGGCCTACTTCCACCTGTCAGGAACTAAATACACAGCTGAAAGTAAATTAGAACCCTTCGCTTTTACTTTGGTCATTAAAGCATTATTCAAACACATAACAAAGTAAAACAAACACAAACAGGATGATACATTTTATAAATCGTTTTAATGAATCCTATTAGAAAATAGGTAATTTGGAAGTCTATGGAAATATCAAACACAGAAACCAAACTGCAAAAACTCTCTATTTATGAATAAACTATTTGTAAACGAGCATCAACAATCAAGTTTTTATAAATTGCCCTTTTCAAAAAATCCACCTCTTCCAAGTAGGCCTCTAGGCCCAGAAGTGGTTCCCTTACATGATCTCTCTTAAGTTAAAATACCATCTTGGAAAGGTCGGGAATGAAATCTAAAAAATGGCCAGAAAAGATCAGCGTCCACTCTCCAATATGAAGAGTAAGGAAGAAGGCCTTTCATTCCAGGGGCTAGGCCACGGCTATCCCGGGATGGTATCTTTGAGTACAGTACTCTCCTTAACAGAATTTATCATTAAAATGACGGACGGTACACTGGGAAGAAATATCAACTAATCTATTTAATTTTTTAAAAAATGAAGGTTCCAGTCATCACTACCACAGTTCATTTTGAGCTATTTACGGGCTGGCAGAGAGGTTTCATACACCCACACACCCCCAAGGGAGGGAAAAACCACCACCCTCCTCCCGGGGAGTTTATTGAAAATGAGCAGGTAAGAGAGGCCTCCGCAGCACGCTGGAAATCAAAGAGGGCGGCTGGAGGGTTCCGGCTGCGGAGGAAAGCCTCGTCCTCCACCCACCTCCCTTCACCTTCTCCGCAGGACGAAGGGGCGAAGGAGGCGAGGGGCTCATTAGTGCCCTGGCTAATTGACACCTGTAATGAGGAAACTTTCCGAGAGCCGACAGCGCACAGGCCCGGCCCGGCCGGAGCTCGG
>NW_006159835.1:3413331-3422725 GCF_000334495.1 Tupaia belangeri chinensis | reverse complement strand
GGGCCGGGGTTGCGCGGAGCCGCGGGCCGCGGCCGGCTCCGCGGGCTCCGATGCCCAGCGAGTGCTGGGTCACTCGCGCCGCCTTGTCTCCGCCCCTGTGCCTCGCCGTTTTCCTCCAGGCCCACGAAGGAGGATTGGGGCTGGTTTCCCGCGTGTCCCCCTGTCCCACGCTCAGGTGTCGGCGGTGAGAGGTGCGGGGTCTGGGCCATGCCACCCCAGGTTCGGGTACACGCCGGGTCCCCACGGGGCTCTGAGAATGGAACGGCCCGGGGCCGAGCTGAACCTGCATCGGTGCTTGTCGCTACCCTGTTGTTCTGTGAGGCCCAGCCGTCCCCAAGCTGTAGACACCTTGATGTGACTGGAAATGGCGGGGGAGAGGATTCGCGTGGCATCACCTCCTTTTTACGCATCAACCCCTCACCTGAAACAGCACGTTACACTTCTCGGCAGAGGGCAGACGGCAAGGATATCACGGACTGAGAACAGGTGAAGGAAAGGGAACAGCCCTGAAGTTTGGTGTTGTGTGAACTGATTGATAGTTACCACCGGAAAATTTTTTCTCACACCTTCCAACTGATTTTGAGGTGGCGCCGAGAGACCTTGACCTCAAGAAGGATCTCCTCAGGAATATTTGTGATTTGTTTAAAACTAACCTGGTTTCTCTAGGGTCCATCTAATTGAGTTCTTGCTAATGAATGTAAGCAAAACCTGCAAGGTAGGTCTTTTCAGGAAAATTGCTCTTTCCTAATAAAAAAGGAGCAAATTTAGCTGAGATGGCTTTTAACCCTTACTTCTTTCTGCCTAAAATGTGATCTTGATAATGCGAATTAAATAGCATCCGTTTTGTAATATTTTTGAACAATGAAAACACAAATGAGATAAAAGCCAATCTTAAATCGGTAGTGCAGAATAATGAGTCCCTGATGCATTCTTGAAGTTGTCTGTCTCCAGATTGCTTATGTCAGATTTTTGTTACTTTTAGACGAACACATTTCTAACTGATACAGATATTCTTGAGGTATTTTTATGTCTTCTGTGCTGTAAGACCCCAGAGGACAACTGCTTCTGTAGATGTGAAGTACTAGGATGTGTTGAAGACACATTCTGATCTTTAAAGAAAAAAAATTTAACAGCTTGCTTTTGTGTGCGTATGTTAAGGGACTGTTTCTGAAATTACAAGGTTAAGTGTGTGTATAATCATATAACATTTAATTCCTTTATTCCCACTATATCCTTTTGGCTGAACTTTATTCATAGAGTGTGTGTGTGTGTGTGTGTGTGTGTATGTATATATATATATATATATATACACATATATACACATGTCCTTTTTTTGAGGGTAGGATCTTGCTATGTTGCCCAGGCTGGCCTCAAACCCAGTCTTTTGCCTCAGCCTCCCCAGTCCGAGAACTACAGGCAAGCACCACTAAGCCTGGTTTCTGTCCTTTATATATTCTCTTTTATGAAAGCCATTACTATCCAGTGTCAAGCCAAACCTCCTTCACCAGCCTCCCACCTCTACTCATCAAGTAAGAGTTAAAAAGCCATCTTCCTAAATTTCTATGGAATTGTTCTCCATTAGAATTCACCTCTACAAGTCCATTTCTTCATAAATCCGGAATGCGAGATTTAAGTCACTGTGCTGCAGCTTTCTCCAGTCAGTGGTGCCAGCTCTACATCTGTTTGCTTTTGTAGCTCTTGTATCATGGTCATAGTTTTATTCAAAGTAACACAGTTTCAGCTCTTAGTCTCTTTCTGTTCAACAGTAATTGGTTAAAAGCGTGCACTCAAAGTTTGGTCCCAAGGTTTCATCACTGACAATTCCTTTAAAAACTGAATTTTTCTTACCTGCTATATCAGGGTGATCGATCTTGATTTCATATTCCAGCCTATACTGAAAGTAATCCAGATTAGAGTCACTTTTCTGGAACATCAGTTGCAGCTTATCGACCTCCACAGAAATATACATGATATGGGCCAGCCATGGAGCACAGTGGTTAAAAATGCTCTGAAGGAAGCCAGATCCCATATGGATGAGCACAGCCCCAGTCCCTGCCCTGGCAACTCAAAAAATTCACATGGCACATGTACATATGCTCAAGATCATAATAGGACAGAGAAAAAAGGGTTGCAGTATGACCAGGCCCCATTGAGGGCCTGGCTCTATCTCTTTGGCACATGCCCTCTGGGATAAATAAATACACACACACACACACACACACACACACACACACACACACGGATGCTTGGTTTAAAATGCTTTGAGAATCTAAGCCTAGCTGCACATGATGGTTAGACACTGCTACTTTGCTAAGGTCACATGGGAGGCCTGTGTTTGATTCTTTTTTTTTATTTTTTTTTGGAGAGGTTTTTGCTATACACCTCATGCGCTCACCAGACAGAGACAGAGAGACAGAAAGTGAGAAA
Source organism: Tupaia belangeri chinensis (assembly GCF_000334495.1). Classification (NCBI taxonomy): domain Eukaryota; kingdom Metazoa; phylum Chordata; class Mammalia; order Scandentia; family Tupaiidae; genus Tupaia; species Tupaia belangeri. Next base: position 3,420,298 of record NW_006159835.1, on the reverse strand, counting down.
TCACCCCCCAGGGGGGATGGGCACACACACGCACACACGCCTAGTGTGAGTTTTAAGCCACCAGGTCCAGGACACGAACCACGGTCGACTACATGGGAGTCCAGCGATATAGCTGTTACGCTAACTGCTGGTCCCGCCTGTGTTTGATTCTTAGCCCAACCTAAAGCCAGGCAAGGTGTTACACACCTGAAGTTCCAGATGCTCAGGAGTCTGAGGCAGGAGGATCACAAATTTGCAGGCCAACAATATGAGCTACATAGGGAGAGCCTATCCAAAAACAAAATGCTTTGAGAGCCAGCTAGTGGTGGTTAAGGCAGCTGGATCTCACATGGCTGTGTGGTTCAAGTCTTAGACCAGTGACTTTAAAAACACACAATGCATATTACTTGTGTGCCCCAAATCCCAAGAAGAGTAGAAAGGATTGTACTGGTGCAATCCCTCCTGGATGATGTTTTCTCTCTTTCTCAGTCTCTCTCTGGTGCTCACCCATAGAAAATTTTAGAATATAAATCCTTTGAGAATCTAGAGAATTTTGTTAGAAATGATCATTGCTCGGGGCCAGCAGGTGGTGTGGTGGTTAAGGACACTGGACTTCCAGATGGCCAACCTTGGTTTGAGTCCTGGACCTGGTGGCTTGCTTTCTCACTTTCCCTTTCTCTGTCTCACTCTGTCCCTGTTGGGTCAAATTAAAATAAATAAAGTTTAAAAAAAAATTCTAAAAAAAAAAAGAAAGAAATGATCATTGCTCTTCAATCATCTTTATCAGAGTGCAACAAACATTTTCCATAAAGGGCAAATAGTAAATACTTAAAACTTTAAAGATGACATGAACTGTCTGGTAGCCTGGTGGTTGAGGGAGCTATATACCCCATATAGCTGAACACAGTTCAAATCTTGGCCCCAACAGCTTGAAAACCACTCTGGACATGTGTGCATGCCAATAATCCCAACAGAATGGAGAAAAAGAGAAGTAATTGTGGTGTGACCATGCCACATTGAAGGGGTTCTCTCTTTAAATCTATTTTTGGTGAGCACATGCACTCTGGTAATTAAAAAGAAAGAAAATTACTTGGGGGCCAGCAGGTAGCATGGTGGTTAAGGTGCTAGACACTCCCACATGGCTGACCAAGGTTCAAGTTCTGCACCTGGTGGCTTGCTTTCTCACTTTCTCTCTGTCTCTCTCTCTGTCTCTCTCTCTGTCTCTGGTCAAATTAAAACAGATGAATAAATAAATTAATAATTCTTTTAAAGAAAATTATGATTTGGGTCTCCACAGCTATCCAACTCTTAGCAGAAGTGCAGCCATAGACTAAATGGTTGCTTTCCAATAAAACTGCATTCATGAACATTTTCATGTGTTACAAAATCATTTTGTTTTGCTTTGAGTGATTTTGCTAGCAGGTGTATGTACTTGCTGGAAAAACAGGCAGAAACAGAAAACATGAAATCACTTCCTAGGGAACATGGCCATAACACAGTCCCTTCTCCATTCTCCTCTTGGGATTCTGGGCACACATGCACAAGTGCCTGCTGTGAATTTTAAGCTGTAGGATCCAGGACTCAAAACCACATTGGACCACATGAGAGTCCAGTGTCTTAACCATCTGCTGCTCCCTTCTTTTGATGTGGCAGGCCAAATCTGGCTTATGAGCTGTAGTTTATCTATCTCTAACGTACTTCAGCTGCTTATGAACAGATTAAGTCGCAGAAGCTATTGGGTTGTGTGAAAAGTTATAATGCATCTTTGCATTGAAAAACAAAAATATATATAATGGCTTTTCCAGCAACCCAATAGTAAAAGCAAGGTTGCCTGCCTCTTTAACTCTAGATTCCCTATTCTCTACTGACTTGGTATATGTATCAAGTCAGTGTTCAACTGCATGGTCTAAGTCCCTCACCTAGCAGCTTGAAAAATATGCTGGGTACGTGTGCATTCATGCCCAAAATCCAAAAGTAGAATGAAGTTAAAAGGATTGGGCCCAACAGCTTGAAAACCACTCTGGACATGTGTGTGCAATCCCCCAGGGAGGTAATTTCTCAGTTTCTCTTGATCTGGTGAGTAACTACATTGACTCTGTAGCAAAAAAAAAAAAAAAAAAGAAGAAGAAAAGAAAAAGTATGCATTCTGAAAGAATGGTGAAACAGAACCTCTGGTTAATTGCAGTGTGGCATTAATATCTCTTAAGCTCTAGATTTTCAAACCATATAAGCAGCAGCAATGACCATGCTACCTTAGATAGCTTCAAGATTGGTAAGATTGGTAAGGATGACTCTTCAACATTTTATTCACGTCACCATCTAGTGGTAGAATTGTGCTTTAGGTAAAATTAAAGTATGTGAAGTTTCTAATTCTCCAGTTTGTAATATATTTGAGGTATGTTACTAAGTACTTTTTTGAAATCTAGCCACACAAACATCTTTGGAAAATGTATGTATATGGAAATGATTTGCCCTTCTTAGTATTCCGGTTATTGAATAGAGGATTTTTTTTTTTAAGAATTATTTATCTAATTCCTTTTTTTTTTTTTTTTTAATTTGATCAGAGAGAGAAAGCCACCAGGTCTGGGACTGAACAGCAGTCTACCACGTGGGAATCCAGTGCCTTTAACCACCATTGCCACCTGCTGGCCCTGAATATAGGATTTTAACTTTTATCTTTTCATAGTATTTGGAATTTGTAGTTCAAACATGGTTATCAATAATGGAGACCAAAATTACTGCAGAATTTATTCTTCTCCCTCACAACTAAACTCCAGGTACTATTTTGTACAACTTAAGGCCATTGTTAGAAGAAAGGTATCTATTTTCTTCATAGCATCCAGCCCATTGCTTTGTACATAAGCTCAACAGATTATTTGGTTCTTTGGTTTGTTTTAGAATTATTTTGTCATTATTGTTATTTTTAAATTTGCTACATGGTACATGTCCTCACCAGAGAGAGAGAGAGAGAGAGAGAAAAAGAGAGAGAGAGAGAGAGCAAGCCGCCAGGTACAGGACTTGAACCATGGTCAGCCATGAGGGAGTCCAGCGCCTTCACCACCATGCCATCTGCGGGCCTGTTGTTTGACTCTTAAATTACTAGAATGATTACTTTTAAACATAAATTGGATTATAACACTTTTCTGCTTAACCCTTCACTAATTTCCTGTTGCATTTAAAATAAATTTGTGCCTTCCCTAACTTTCTTTCTACTTTATTTTTCTTTAAAATAATTATTTACTTAGGGGTTCAGCTGATGGCATAATGTTGCTGAACTCCCACATGGTCTACTGCATTTTGAGTTCCAGAGACCCAGAGGCTGAGACTTAGGCTGCCTCAAGCCAGGTGCGTGTGTGTGTGCGTGTGCGTGTGTGTTCAAAATCCCAAGAGAATGTAAAAGGGATTGTGGCATGGCCATTCACCTGGGGGGTGATTTATCGCTTTCTGTCAAGCACACATGCCCTATAGCAAAAGTCTCTCTCCAGAGATTAATCATTTAACTTTATTATTTTTTTTTTCTTTGCTATGGACATGTACACTCGAGAGAGGGGAAAAAGCTACCAGGTCCAGGACTCAAATCATGGCTGGCCATGTGGAAGTCCAGCACCTTAACCACACCACCTGCTAGCCCCATATCTTCTACTTTTTAATGTCACTCTCGTATTCCAGCCACACTGGTCTGCTTGTAACATAAACCTTTCTTGCTCTGGTCTTTGTGTATATTGTCTCTAGCATATGCTCTCTTATTTGAAATGTTTGCAAGGTTTCAAATTAAAACAGTGGCTCAAACTATACTATAGTCAGTAGTTACTTTGTTTTCTTGAAATAAATATTTATAAGTGAGAACAAATGAACAATTAACAGTAGCTCAGAGGGTGAAAAAAATAACACTAACAATACTGAATACACAGCTTTTTATTTTCTTCAGATTCGAGGGGTTTTTTGGTTTGTTTTTTGGTGTTTTGGGTTTTTTTGTTGTTTTGGTTCACATGCATTTTTTTCCCAAGACAAAGAGACCTGAAATAATAGAGTAGAATGAGAACTTCCAGGGGGAAAAGGCTCTGCATGACTTTCAGTTCTGGTTTTGCCGGGGGAGTTGCCCTTTTTTAAAACAATATTATTTTCTATAATCACTGTACATCATTACAGCTTGTAAAATGAACTTACCCAGCATGAACACACTTCACACAAGTCCAGTTGAAGATACCATACACATTATCAACAGTAAATTTGTGTCCCTTAAATATCCTATTTTTCTCCTTGATTTCTTTCCTCTCATTCTCAGCCATCTCCCACCCTCTTCCCACAGTGTCTCCAGTATTCATAACCATTTTCCATGCTTCTGTATCCTCTAATCTTTTAGTCTCCACCAGAGTGCACATGATCAGTGTGTATTAGATGGAGACATACAGTGTCCCTCCTCTCTCATAGCCTGGATTGCTTCACTCAACAATAAATCTTCCATATTCATCCACTGTCTAGCAAATGCCAGGGACTTTTTAATGGCTGAGTAATAGTCCATAGTATACACGTGCCACACTTTTTCAATCCATTCATCTGTTCCTGGACATTTTGGCTGGTCAAATTTAGTTTTTCTGGCGTTTATTGATTTGTTTTTTATAACTTTGCTATATATAGGGTATATACACTGCTGGAAAGAATGAGAGAGAATGAGCAAGTATACTCCCTAGAGGGATGGCCACACTGCAATACCTTCACTTCCGTTCTCTCAGAAATTGTGGCATGCAGACACATGCCCACTGTTACTTCTCAAACCACCAGGTATGGGACTCAAACTGTATAGTCGGCCACTTCGGTTCCACCCATTTTAACCACTATGCCTATCAGTTGGCCCACATTTTGTGATTTAATTATACAAAGATCAAGAATCAGTTCTGTATCCTAAAAATATTTGTTTATTAAAACTGTATGGGGGACCAGCAGTTGATGTAATGGCGGCTATGTTGCTAGATTCCTATAATTGACCGTGTTTCGAGTCCCGGACCCGGTGGCTTAAGCTCACACCGAGCACGTGTGTGTGCGTGCCCAAGATCCCAAGAGGAGAATACAGAAGAGATTGTAGCATGGCCATCCCCACCACCACCCCCATGGGTGATTTCTTGCTTTCTGTCTCTCTGTCTCTGTCTTTCTGGCAAGCTCATGCGCCCTATAGCAAAAACCTTTCACAAAAAAACAAACAAAAAGAAAAAACTGTATCGGGACCAACAGTTGGCATAATGGCTATGTCACTGGATTACCATGTGGTTGACTGCAGTTCGAGTCCCAGACCTGGTGGCTTAAACTCAAACTGGGCATGTGTGTGTGCCCAAGATCCTAAGAGGAGAATGGAGAAGGGATTGCAGCGTGGCCATCTCCCCTTGGGGGGTGATTTCTTGCTTTCTCTTTCTCTTTCTGCCAAGCGTGCATGCCCTATAGCAAAATAACTCTCCAAAAATAAAATAAAATAAAACTGTATCAGTGGAGGCCAGCAGGTGGCATAGTGGTTAAGGACACTGGGCTCCCACATGGCCAACTGTGGTTGGAGTCCCAGAACTGGTGGCTTGCTTTCTTCTCTCTGTCACTCTCGTGCACTCCGTCTCCCTCTGGTAAAATTAAAATAAATGAATAAATCTTTAAAAAAATAAACTATCAATAACATGGGGACCAGCAGATGTCACAATGCTTGTGTCACTAGACTCCCTTGTGGTTGACCGCAAGTCAAGTCCTGGCCACTTAAAACTCATGCTGGGTATGTGTGCCCAAAATCCCGAGGAAAATGGAGAGGGGATTGAGGCGTAGCCATCTCCCGGGGGCAGGGTAACTTCTTGTTTTCTGTCTATCTCTCTCCAGCAAGTGCATGGGCCCTATAGCAGAAATGTGTTTAAAAAGAAAAAACAGGAGCCAACAGGTGGCATGGTGGTTAAGGGCACTGGATTCCCATATGACCAACTGCAATTCTAGTCCTGGACCTGACAACTTTCTTTCTCACTTTCTTGCTCTCTCTCTGTTCCTCTCTGGTCAAATTACAATAAAAATATTTTTTAAAACTATCAATACTTTGGGGACCAGCAGTTAGCATAATGGCTATGTCGCTGGACTCCCACATAGTTGACCGTGGTTCAAGTCCTGGACCCGGTGGCTTAAACTCACACCGGGGCACGTGTGCATGCGTGCCCAAGATCCCAGAAGGAGAATGGAGAAGGGATTGCGGCATGGCCATCCCCCCTGGGGGATGATTTCTCACTTTCTGTCTTTCTGTCTGTCTGTCTCTGTCTGGTGAGTGCACGCACCCTATAGCAAAAACCTCTCCAAAGAAAAACTATCAATACTTTAATCAACTATACAAAAAAGATGAGACAAATGTGCATTTATAGAACTGCATTATTCCTGCTCCGTGCAGAGGGGATTCCCAGCATGATCTCATTGATTTGTGAGGACACAGAGCAGTGCTTGTTTGGATGGGCACACTCATCTAACTTGTCTGGCGTGGTCAGACCAACTCCTTCAGGTTTCCTCTTGCTTGTGAATGTGCACGTCCAGTTGTCTGCTTCTTAGAGCAGACATTTACCTTCCCCATCCACCATCCATTGGAGACAGACTGCAACCACTCAGATGATTGATTCAACCCATTCTTCAGGGAGGATTTCCTGGTGGGCCTCTTCCATCATCATATTGGAATCATATGAATTTCTATACCCTCTTCTTCACATTTTGCTGAAGCAGTATTTTGAAAAACGAAACTATAAACTTAGCTATTCCTCAGAAGAAATCTGTTATCAAAGATGACATCCATCGGAACTGACTGGCTGTCCAGCACTTGTCCATTGGAGATAAAACTGTCCCGTTCCTGTTCCCTGCTTTGGAGCTACCAGTTACTTTATTTCTATGTTTATTTGTATCAGGGACACAATGGGCTAAAAGTAAAATAATTTCAATTAGGTTCAACCCCTTAATGCAGTGCTTAAGCCCTATACAAGAAAAGCTGAAC